>NC_133622.1:18468702-18746202 GCF_048593235.1 Sminthopsis crassicaudata | reverse complement strand
AAATGTTGATGGAAATAGTGAACAAAGTGGGCCTAAGTACAGATTTCTGGAATCCACCTGCTAGACATCTCATTCAAGGTTGGCATAGACCACTAATTGGCATTTTGGTTTGTTCAATGGTTTAAGCAGTTTAAAAATTCAATTAATGATTTTACCACATATTTCTACAAAGCTCTTATAACTTAATCTTCTTACAGAAGGAAGAAAAATTGTATATATGGTTTTCCCTGATCTGCCAATAGAATGCTATAAAAAAAAGAAATGTGGGTTATCTGTCACGTAGTATTCTTTGTGAGCCCCCATGTTGACTCCTAGTGACCATTACTACTTCTCATAAGTATCTCGTAAACTACGTAACAGTTTAGGACAGCTGCTCATTTTGTACCCTATCAGCCCAGCTGTTTCAATATTCGTTTACTGAATCACAGAGTCTCAAAGCTGGAATTTACCTAAGAGTCAACCTATTACAATACCTTGGCTGAATGATGAATTTCATTTCTAATATTTCTTCATCCAACCTCGGATTGAATACTTCCATTCATGAAAGGATCATCACTACTTATTCTCCCCTGAAACTTTTCTATTTCCCCCTATTCTATAGTTATTGCCCCAAAGGATCTTGATTCTATAAAAAGCTAAAGTGCAGTCAAAGAGAGAGCTATCTTGACACGATCAAATGTTGTCAATTTTGGAGGGAGAAGAGCAAAAATTTAAAATCTAAGAGTTCTAAGAAAATATCAGATTTAACCCTATATGACAAAGATGAGCAAATGACTTTAAGAAAGGCTTAATGACTCGCCCAGGGTCTAACAGCTAGTTAGTTTAGGGACAGGATTTGGGCTTTGGTTTTCCCAAAATTAAGTTCAGTATTCTATGTAATGAACACCCTGATTGCCACTAACGTGTAAAGGTCCTTCACCTAGAAAAAGTTAGAGAAAGTGGAGCCATGGGACCAGGAGACCTTATTTTAAGTATATTGTAGTTGGTGCTACTGATTTTAGTGGCAAATTGAACTATGAAATACTATTGCATTTACTTTCTTGATGGCCAAGAATTGAAGAGGCCTCAGGGTTTGAAATAACAGGTTCTTTTTGCCACTCCCTTCAGGGAAGATGGAGGGAAGCACGAGCAGAGGAGGAGCAAAGGGACAGAGTTGGACTCATCATGAAGACTTCAGTTTGAGGAGAGAGAAGGAATGAGCCAAAGGTCACAGAATCTTAATCCCCAGAGATAAAAGGAATTTTAAAGATTATATAGAACAGGGTTTCTAATCTTTTGTTTGTTTGTTTTT
This sequence comes from Sminthopsis crassicaudata, assembly GCF_048593235.1. Classification (NCBI taxonomy): domain Eukaryota; kingdom Metazoa; phylum Chordata; class Mammalia; order Dasyuromorphia; family Dasyuridae; genus Sminthopsis; species Sminthopsis crassicaudata. The sequence continues at coordinate 18,744,911 of NC_133622.1, read as the reverse complement.
GATCTGTATTTTAGCTGTTTGATAAAGTTGATTGACTTGTTTTCAAAATAATGATTTGAAATACATAAAAAATACAGCATATTCAAAAGAAAACCCATTACATTGAAATCAATACTGAAATTTAAAATCATGGAGCCCATATTAAGAACCCTTAATTATGATAAAAAGAATCTCTCACACTTTGTACACAAATCAAATAAAGCCCCAATTTTGAAAGTACGCTGTCCAGAAGTAACTTGTTCAAGATGACCATGTTTTTTGAATTTAATTTTAATTACTTTTCTGTTTTACCACATTTTTTTTCTAGAGCAAATTACAATGGGATAGGGACAATTCTCAAGTAATTAGTATCCTAAGTAATGGAAAAGGGAGTCTGTACAATATGTTCAAAAGCCAGGTGGAGTACAGGTACAGAACTTCATACTTGTTTTATTTTGGCAAAGTAATTTATACTGCATGGTTCTTACTTTCTCTATTGGTAAAATGGAGATACTAGAATTTTCAATAAACAAAAATTTTACTTCCATGATCTTCAGTGTCCTGTTCTGTAAAATGGGAATGATACTTATTACCAAAAGAGAGGATTATGAGAAAAAATGCTTTTTTGAGGTATGATCTGCATAATGGCTTTTATCTCTTGATGAGTTAATTATTCAATTATAACACAAATTCCACTTTATTTATCTTCACAAAGACTCTGACAGTTACTGTTACAATCCCCATTTTACAGATTAAGATATTGAGGCAGGTAGAAATTTTTTTTTTCCTGAGAGACTTTTAATCCTTAAATTATATTTGTACCATCTTTTCAAGTTAAATTTCTTTATTTTTTTATAGAGCTCCTCTATGTTTCTGTCGTTTTCTATATGTTAGGCCAAATTTCTATCAATTCTGCAATTTTGCAGCTGTAAATAATCCATTCTCTTTTTGAGAATCAATCCCTCTTCTTGATACATTACCCTTTCTATTGTCTAAAATGTCTATTTTCTTATTTATTCTCTGATTCCCATCCGAATTTCTTTCCTATTTTCCCATTCCTATTTAGAATTTGAGGCATTTTCTTTTTTTTTGAAAAATTCTGGGTTTTATTGATATTATTTCAATATTTAAAAGTTCCAAAACATTTATTATATTACTTTCATACGAGTTTCCAGTTACTACAGGTCATTCTTAAATATATGTTTATTGTATTTAGGCATTTATTAAATTGGTCATTTTTCACTCTGTCAGTCTTACTGTAACTTATATAAATGAGATTTAGGTTTCTCTTTTTTTGCAGCAAATTTACTTCATTTTTAAATAGTGTTTTATCCGTTTCTGAACTTTTAGGCTTCTTCCCCATTAATTTTTTTTTTTTGGTTTTGCCTGTTTAAACTCCTGAATTATGTAAATTCAAAGACTCTCTCCCATTGAGGGAATGGAGAATGGTCTAGTGAATTTCTTTTTAAGAGGAAATTTCAAAAAATGAGTGAAACAAATATCTGAGGGACATTTAACTATCCATCATTTCCTTCAACTTTCATTTATATATATATATATATATATATATATATATATATATATATATATATATATATATATATATATATATACCCCTTCCCTACTATGATAGAAAATTTCATTATAAATTATAGTATACATGTAACTTACATATCCCTTTCCACATATAGTTAACTATTTTCTCCATCACTACATAGTTGCAAAGAATAGGAGTGAGGTACATTAAATCATTGTTAAAGGGAAAATATAAAAAGACAAGGTAAATGATACCACTGACAAAGTTTGATGTATAGGTGAGAGGATCATGTAATGGGACACAGTGGTTTGGGGAGATGGTTTTAGAGTAGAGCATAGTGGACATGAGTAAGGAAAACTGATCAATAACACAATCTTCAGTATTGTTCTGCTGCAAACACCTTGTTGAGAAGGGTATCTTTATTTTCTTCTCCATTTGTACTACTTCATTCTAAGTATTTCTGGTTGTTCTAGTGTGGTAACTGTGAGAGTTAAGCCAAGATACAACTTCTCACTCTTCCATCTTTCCAGAAAGAATGTTGATTGATTTTAAGGGCTCAACAGAGCAAAACGTAGCCTTGAGAGCTCTCATTGGACATGTCTTTCATGTATGCATCTAAATCATACATGACTATGATAGATACAACCACAAAGATAATTATCTCATTCATCTCCTGAGCACTAAATCAATCAAAATGGATGTTTACCCAGAGTTTTTAAGGAAGAGAATAAGTTCCCCAAAGGTGTTACTTATTGCCATAAAAGAAGGATAACTTTCAAATAAAATAAAGATTGACAATTGGATCAAGTTCTGCAAGTATTCCTATTTGCAGATGACATCGCAGAAATTTCTCAGAGCCTTAGAACCCTGCACACCCCCCCCTCAGAGAAATTCAGGGCAATGGAAAAACAATTGCTTAGCTACTCACACTAGAAAAGCAAAGTGTGTGAAAGCCACATATTTCTAGATTTTTAAACTCCAAAGGGTAATCTGCCAAATGATCATTAGTATATGAACTTTTGGACAAGTTCTGTATGGAGATAAAATGCTAGATCCAAAAACAAATAGGAAAAAATATTGGAGCTGATTACTTTTTGGAATCAGGGCTTTCAAGAGTCCCAAACTTATTACCAGACACAAATATATCTCTTTAAAACAAATATTCTCCCAGTAATACTATAGGGATGGAAATCATTAAGAATGAATGAGCAGAGTCAGGTATATTGTGACAATTCCTACAGAATATAAGCACCTGGAAGAAGGGGACTCTCATCTGTTTCTCTGATGCCCCAACAACTAGCAGAGTACCTGGCAATTAATTGATTGTTCATTGAAAATTGGGCCATAGTTTGAGATTACAATAATGCTTCCAAGAGCCAATAAAAAAAGAGAAGAGAAAGGAAAAGAAAAGAAAAAAGAATCCATGAGAATGATCTCTAACATTTTGCATAGATATTCTCTGGAAGAACTGTAGAAAAAGTGCACAAAAAGAGCATGAGAAAAAAGAGACATTAAGGATTTGTGATATCTATCTAAAGAGGAAATGCCAGCATCCATGTCATCATGGATTAACTATAGCATGGAACAATATGTAGAAAATTGAAATTAATATTATTTCTAAAACTATACTACTCTTTGGAATTTCTCTTCATTTCCAAATTGCTAGGAGATAAAGCAAGTTAGTGCACTTGTTTTATAATTACAGCTAGGAAATGTGTGGTTTTAAATTGAAAAAGAAAAGGACTTTGTTTTTGTTTTTTGTTATTTTCAGTTGGGGAGGAAGGAGATCATAAATGACCATCTAATTTTATTTATAGATTTTTTTTTAATTTTTGTGGATCTACATTTCTATGGTTGAGATATTTTGCAATAACTCTGGGCCCCACAGCCATTCCTAGAGTATAGAGGGGCTAGTTTGACATAGGTTTATAATTTACGTGACAGTTTCAACAGTTTTCGGCAATGAAATAATAAACGAAAATTTCTTGAACCAGTTTATATGAATGAAGTGAGAATACAAGTGTGTGTATGTGTGTGTGTTTATATGTGTATTGGGATAGGAATCTAGGAGAAGAGAATAGAGTTTTTTTGCCCCTTCATCAGATTAGGCAATCTGCCTCAGGAATTTCCCCAAAAGGAACTGTTTATCCTACTTTTGTGCAGGATGTCTCACCCTGAATCTTACCATACTTGGAAATGAAAGGCCTACTCATTGCCAAGACAGGGTATGGCTCCTGCACATGCTACAACCTCTTGGAGCAACAGGTGATAGCTGGGTGACAGGTACACATAAAAGGAGGATTAGTAGTCCTGAAAAGGGCTCAGCAAACCCTCACACCAGAGATCCTAGCCTTCCTGAACATCCCACACTCTACTGCTGATAAAATAATGATCTCTAAAATTACTCATCTTAGGGGGATTTGTTATACCATAATAGAGTCATTTAGTATTAATATGTGTGTCATTATCATTAATGAAAGACTTTTTTTCTTTAATTCCATTTTAACTGGACCAATCTTTCAAAGAATTCACTTTTTAAAATGTGGTGGTGGAGAATGGAGTAGAGACAAAGGGGGCCATGGTGGCTATTTTAGGATTTTAATTGGTGAGAAGAATGTAGAAATGGGCCAAAGCAAATAACGTGAACCTGCACTCTCGAAAGTAAACCTTCTTGGTTCAAACTGCAGCATTTCTGCCAAATCAAGTTCATTTTCTTCTCTAATCTTCGATGCTCTTTTGAGATGCCCAGTTTAAATGCAATATTTGCTGACCTTTTTTCCGGGTAGAAGGGCATTTCATAGCACAGACTAAACTGAACATGAATTTTTTCCTGTTGAAAATGAATCGGAGACAGACAGCTGTCATTCTCATTGAGAACATAATTTTATATATGAATAAACTGTAGTTTCAAAATACCTATAACTGCACTGTCTTATGTCTTTTGTAAAACATAATCACTGCTATAATTTAGATATAAAATCAAGAAAAAATCTATTCCTTCAAAATGGAAACAAATTTCAATGAGCAATCTTACTCTTTTTCAAATTTTCATCTCAAGAATTTTCTACGTTAATAGACATAACAATAATCAAAATGTAGGATTCTGATTCTAGTTTCTTTTCTCCATTCTCACACTGTGGCCAGTTAGTGAACACCCTTTGAAGTCCATCTCTGATCATGAAGAAATGGAGCTCACCGACTTGCTAACTAGTCTACAAGAAGATGAAAAGGATTAATGGGTTACAGCTTGAACTCCTAAAAGGGAATGAAAGATGAGATTTTTAAAAGGATTATTATTAATGCATGGATTGGAATAGCTAGTAATTTTTAAAATTCCCACTATGGAAAGAGAACAAGCAAAATAATAAAATATTTTACCGGAAGAAGCTACATAAATATTAATTGACCTAGAAGAGTATTTGCCTATCACTATACGCTACCATGCATATACCTGCTGATTATTGATGGGGAATCACAAAATATATAACCTGGAGTTTAAAAGGGCATTGAGGAGAGTTGTAGAAAGCCAGGAAGACTCTCCTGCATTACTGCTTTATCATGGGAGAAGGGTTTATTTGGCTCAATAAAATTATAAGCTATGTCATTCAAGGTGGTCTAAGATAGATGGGTCATAATGGAGAGAGCTAACAAAAAGTGATTCACTGAAGAAATAAACAGGAAAGTGCTTCAGTGTTTTTGCCAAGAAAACTTTATGGACAGATCTAAAATGATAAAGTAGATGAAATCAGAAAATAAGCTTGTCAGGCCAAAAGATGCCCAATATACTCCTGGAGGAGAGTGGAGGACAACTAGAAGTAGCTCCAGTGCTAATGAAGTGGCTGTGTCAGAACTGGAAGGAAGCTCTGTTGTGGATATGTATGGTGACAGAAGCAAAGTCTGAGGCTATAAAGATCAAGTATCACATAGGAACCTAAACTGTAAGCGTCAAGATATGCTGGATGGAGATGGAAAGGTTGAACATTGACACACTGGGTATCAGTGAATTTAAATGGTCCAGAATTGGTGAATTTATTTTAGGCGATCATTACACGTGCTACTATGGGCAAAAATCCCTTAGAAGAAATAGTTACCCTCAAAGCCATTAAAAAGGTGAAAAAAGTACTGCGGTAGTCTCAAAAATGACAGAATGATAGTTGTTCAAATCCAAGGCAAACCATTCAACATCACAGTAATACAAATCTATGCTCCAGCTACTAATGTCAAAGAGGCTGAAGTTGATCAATCGGTGAAGACTTACTTCTAGAAATAACAAGAAAAGATTTCACATTCATCACAAAGAATCGGAATGCTAAAATAGTAAATCAGAACACAATTTGAATAACAGATAATTTGGACCTTGGAATTAAAAATGAAGCAAGGTAAATCTAATAGAGTTTTGCTGCTGGTCAGTAGCAAACGGTATTTTTAACAACTCAAAAGAAGATTCTACTCCTAGAGATCACCAGATGGTCAAGATAGAATGCAGATTGGTTCTATACTCACAAGTAGAAAAGCAAAGGGTGCACAGTCAGTTAGAACAAGAAGGGAGCTGACTTTGGCTCACAGCATGACTTCTTATTGCAAAATTCAGGCTTGAGCTGAAGCAGGTTGGGAAACCATCAGACTATGAGTATGATGTGGAGGTGATGACTAGATTTAAGGGATTAGATCTGGTAGAGAGAATGACTGAAGAACTATGGACAGCAAGTAGCAATATTGTAGAGGAGGCAACAAAAAATATTCCAAAGAAAAAGAGAAGCAAGAAACAAACATGATTATTAATAAAGCTTTACAAATAGCTGGGAGAAGATGGAAAAGTAAAAAAAAAGAATGGAGAAAGGAAATATATATATCCAACTAAATACTTAATTTCCATGAATAGCGAGGAAAATAAAGTTTTCTTAAATGAATAATGCAAAAAAAATAGAATGAGAAAGACAAGAAATCTCTTCAAAAAAATTAGAGATACCAAGGGAAAGTTTCATGCAAAAATAAATATAAGAGAAATGATAGAGAGTTAATAGAAGCAGAAGAAATTAAGATGTGGAAGAATACACAAAACAACTACAAAAAAAAATATCACTGATAATAACAATGAGGTGTGGTTACTTATCTGGAGCCAGAAATCCTGGAGAACAAAGTTGATTGGGCCTTAGGAAGTATTGCTAAAAATAAGATGCATGAGGGCAATGGAATTCAAGCTGAGCTATTTAAAATTCAAAAAGATGATCCTGTTAAAGAGCCAGAAAATTTGGAAAATTCAACAGTGGCCGTCAGATTGGAAAAAATCAGTTTATGTCCCATCCCCCAAAAAAGGGCAATGGTAAGGAATGTTTGAATTACTGAACAATTGCATCTATTTCATATATGGCCTAGTAAGGTGCTGATTAGGATTCTGCAAACAAGACTTCAGCAATATATGAACTAAGAATTATTAGAAAAGCAGATTGGTTTTTGAAAAGACAGATAAATTACACTATCTTGTTAACATTTATAGAAAGAGCTAAGGAAGTCTAAGGAAAAAAAATCTATTTTTGCTTCACTGACTATACCAAAGTCTTTATATAAGATTAGACCCAAAAATGTTGCAAATTCTCAAAAAGATGGGACTATTAGATCATCACTTTTGTTTCCTGAGGAGCATGTATGGGGTTCAAGAAGCAACATTTAGAACCAAATATAGAACAAGCACTTGATCTGGAAAACAAGAAAGGCAAGGATATATATAATTATTTATTTAATTTATGTGAAGAATACTTCATGCAAAATGTTAGACAGGATCAATGAAAACCTGGAATTAAGATTTCTCTAGAAAAATATCAATAACCCCAGATATTCAGATAATACCACTCTGACATAAGGAAGTGAACAATTAAGAAGTCTTTTAATGAGGGGGAAAGAGAAAAGAGAAAAACCAGCTTAAAATTTTTGTAAACACTAAAGTACAATGTAAACTTTAGCTGTTATTATTATTTATTGTTTATCTTTGTAATCAAGCAGTGATTATTTCCTTCATTTCTTAATCTTATTAGAGTTGTATGTATACAGAATATTTTGGGATGAGGAAAACAACATCTCTGGCCCTGTTTACCATTAGGCTGCTGGGAGTTCATGATGCAAACCTTTCCTAACAATCAAAATTAAAATTATTGGTGAAGTAGATCCATTTACAAGACATAACTATTAAACCTGTTCCCTTCACTAACTTATCCGGGCCTGGGAATTCACATATGATCCTTTTTCATATTTGTATAGGAAACACAGCTCAAAGGAGGGGGATTTCTGATTTCACGACATGGAGTGTTTTTCCCTACAAGGAATCATTCTCTGATTCAAAGTTCATAAAACTCTGTCTACAGCAGCTTAAAGCAGCAAGGGCTTGCAGAAGACCAATGGTGATAGGGCAGGTCTTTTGGCATCTTCCAAGCTGGAGAGGCACTGTGATGGCAGAAGAGACTCAAAGCTCTGAAGGAATTATATCTGTATAATAAGAGGTCCCCTTTCTGCTCCCACCTTTTTAGTGTTTTTATACTTCCCATTGCAATCCATACTCATTAAGCTATCGAAATGATTTTCCTAAAGGGCAAATCCAAGATACTCCCTTACAGTGGTTCCCTATTGGTTAGAAGACAAAAAAACCAGGAGACTCAAAAGCCCTTTGCAACCTTTTTATCCTTCCAGACTCATTACAACTTGCTCCCTTCTACATGTTCTACAAGCTAGGGACACTGGTCTCTTGGCTGGTATGTGCAACCTCCTCCATCTCCAGACTCTGCTGCCCTTGGTCCCTTGCCTGAACTACTCTCTCTCCTCAACTCTGCCTCTTTGCTTTCCTGGCCTTGCAGTCCCAGCTAAAACTCCAATGCAACAATAAAGTTTTTCTGACCTCCACCCAGCCCTTAATGATTCTACCTTCACTACATTATCTCCAATGATTCTCAATAGATTTTGTTTCTACTTAGACATTTTTGTGATATCTAACCCATTAGATTGTCAGCTTTTGGAGATCACAAACTATCTTTTGCCCTTCCAGAGCTTAGCACTGAATCAGGCATATGATAACTTAATAATTTTTTTTGAATGATGGAATGGGAGGCTCCAAAGGAAAGTGGAAGAGGTATTAACCTATCAAGCTGAAGGTCTGCAGAGCAGCCAAAGTTAGAAGCAGCAGAGAATCAATCCATACTGTTGGGCTGACCTCATTGTTGGATATCTGTGAAACCTGCACAATATACCAGTAGATTACCAGGAAACTGGATCACTTTCATTTGAATTGTCTTAGGAAGAGTCTAAAAATCACCTGGTAAGATAAGATATCCGACACTGAGGTCATTTTTCAAATTAAAGTGTGAAGCATTCCAACTCCATTGTAGAGAACACAGCTCCATCGGGATGGTCACATTCTCCAAATGTCAAATGTACACTTGCCAAAAAGACTATTTTGTGGAGAGCTCACACCGAACAAGTGTTCCCATGGTGTTAAGAAAATGCAATCCAAGGACACTCTCAGGTTATATCTCTTGAGAAACTGATAGTGTGACTCGGACTATCCTCGTACAGGACGCCAGATTTGGAAAATTCTATCAGAGATGATGCTATGGTCAAAGCGGAATTGGAATCATCCAAAAAATATTAGATGTGGAAATTTAAAGAATTCACTCTAAATGTTCATATGGACTACCTGTGCTTGAACTACGGTAGAGCATTCTGAGCTCACATAGGTCTGATCATGCACAATCAGACGCGCCATAATTTGATTTTAACATAGTGGTGCCATTTTGGTCTCTTTCAAAAATAAAGGGCAACAACCAATCTTCACTCTTTAGCAACTTCTATCGATAATTATACTGAGTGATCATTTTCAGCCAATCTAGTTATAGAACACATTTTACATAGCAGATACACAAGGGATTATCAAGTGGGGATTATGTTACATATAACAAAAGTTTCACAGAGTATCTTTAATTAATGAGTAACAAAGTATATTGGCATTGCTAATAATAACTCAAATTTGTATAGCACTTTAAAGATTATAAAATACTTTGCTTATAATACTCTTATGAAGTAGGTAATAGATTTTATTTTTTATTTTTTGTTTTTTTCCTATTCTCTTTTTTAAAATTAATTTTTATAATTATAACTTTTTTTTACAGTACATATGCATGGGTAATTTTTTACACTATCCGTGGCATTCCCTTCTGTACTGAATTTTCCCTTCCTTCCCTCCACCCCCTCCCCTAGATGGCAGGCATTCCCATACATATTAAATATCTTATAGTATATCCTAGGTACAATATATATGTGCAGAACCGAATTTTGTTGTTGTTGTTGCAAAGGAAGAATTGTATTTGGAAGCTAAAAATGATCTGGGAAGAAAAACAAACAAAAAAAAAAGCTTCACAGTTTACATTCATTTCCCAGGTAATAGATTTTATTGACCCAACTTTGCAAAAAGATAATTAAATGTTAGAAAAGTTCTGAATTGCTCATGGTTGAAGAGGAAATATTGAAATTGTAATTCCCACCTAGATAGAATATATTATTTAACCTTATGACTTCCCATAAATTCATATATTTTAGTATTTTATAAACTGAGGAATACCCATAAGATACTTTATCATTAGAATTAATTCAAAGAGAAAACAGCTGATTTCATGGACTCGTGTACTTCCACATATATGATCAAATATTGTTCTGCACAACAGGATCTAAAAATTAATCCAGCTCTATGTTGAGCTAAAACTTCTGTAGGAAGAGAGATCTTCTACTTAGGGGAATGCATCATAATCTCTACTTAGAGCTGGCAAAGAAAAAAGAATCATTCACAGATCACTTCAGTAAAATCTATTCCTTCCAGGAAACTATTTTATTTTAGCAAGAAAGTTCTCCCCATCTGCTATTTTACATCAACTAGTACATTATAAGGTTATATTATTCTATCATACTATATCCTGTTGTTCTATTCCATCTTTTTTAGTGTTATATACATGAAGCTAATTGAGTCGTCTACTGAGGCTATCTAGTGCTAAAATATTATTAGTGGGAGAAATAAAAAATAGAAGAGTTTTGGTTTCAAGTATCTTTGAACTTAAAATGAGGACCCTGTATGTTTTTAAGGCAATTCAACAAGCTTTTATTAAGCACCTATTTAGTGCAAGACACTGCTAGGAACTAATGATATAAAAATGAAAGAAGAAAAAGTCTTTGTAGCTAAGGAGCTCTTGTTTTGTGACAGTAAGACAGAAAAATCATTTATTTATTATCCCTATGCCTACCTCTGGCTCTCTTCAGGTTCTGACACCAAAGTTTCCATTGTACTTCAGATCTTTTCTCTTTTTTTTATTCTCATTTTAACGTCCTCTTTCCCTCCTTATCCCCTTTCTACCTCCAGAAAGTACTGTGGATTTTACAGCTAACTAAACCCAGTAGCCTTGGGAACTTTCTCTTTCCCCCCCAAATAGACATAATTAAACCCAGGGATCATGATATCTTTATTCTTTCACTACTGCAGAACCAATCATACAGATGATCAAAATGGAGGAGGTGTGGAATCTTGAGGATATTAACACAATAGAGTTGACTCTACTTAAGTTGAGTTCCTCTCAGAACTGAAAGGGAAATAAATCCAAAATGAATATGCTCATGCTTTTGCCTTAACACCACCTGTGTCTTCAATAAACATTGTACATCTGGCTCCCTCATATTTTAATAAGAAACTAGTTCAATATATAGAATGACTAAGCTCAATTGACAAGAATTATACTTAAAGGATGAATTATAAAAGCCTAGTGGAACCCTATGTGCTCTTCCTAATTTTGTTCATAACCAACTTCCCCAACACATGCAATACCCACTTTATTGGCTGGATTGCTCCTCTTCTCCAACTGGATAATTAGGTGAGTAAACTTCAAGATCGTATTATACTGTTGGAAAAGAGTTTAATCTTTGTTTCTCAACAGCCAGACTCTGCAGCATTCCACCTTTAACATGAACAATATTCACAACATTCGGTCTCTGACTAAGGGAGAAAATGAACTGTATGCCAGAGAGTTACACATCGAGTGTCTGTTATTTTCAATAGTAACACATTAGAGAAGCATTCATTACTGACTGGAAATAACTTATTTCAACAGTTTGCTCTAGAAAAGTTCATTGCTAGTGCTAAGATGCTGACAACAAACAGAAAGCCAATAAATACAATGGGCTTGTTTCCAGCAGATGTCCATCAGGATTGTATATTTCCATAGCAATTTATTATTTCTCTTCCATCAGCCAATTCAAGGTAGCTTCTTTAACAGCAGGCAGAGTGCTATGGATATTTCTCTGCTCATCTCCTTGCTGTTCACAACCCATCTAAACTATTTTAGCACCCTTCTTCCACAAGCTGTGGGTCAGATTTAATATTCAAAAGTCACCTCCAGGAGATAGGAAATATACTCAGCTGCACAGAGACTCAGGAGAGTTCCACTTCTTTCATGAAGAACGATCCCAGCTTTATCTAGTCAGACAAATGTCTTGAGATTTGTGCCCAGCATAGCACAACGTATGAGTTCTGTTCCCTTGCTGGGGATAAGTCTATCCAGGGAGCCCAATCCTTTCCACCTCTCACCATGAGAAATTTTATTAGGACTCTAAGAATCCTAGGCTAATAAAAATGCATAGGGAAGCAGCTTCGTGGATAAGCCATTCACTGAATTTCTATAAAAAGTCAGCACTAAATCCAGAAACTTTTTCTCCATAAAAGTGGGACTTACTAACAGAGCTGTTCCTCTCCAATAAAAGTGTCCGGTGGCCACAACTAATTCCAGTTTTCATTTAGAAACTGAATGAAGTACTCAAAATTAAAAGGATTAATAAAGAAAACAAACACATGACAGAATTAGTAAAAAAAGATGGGTTTCTGGGAAGTCTGATAGTTGATATGTCTATGATGCAATTTAGATATGGAAAGATAATGGAAATAATAAACTCATAATTACATGAGGTTTTATAGTTTGCAAAGAAAGAACTTTCTTCATTAGGTAGCAATGGAAATAATTTCCATCCACATTATGCCCTTTGAATGGGACTTCATCATACGCCCAGAAACCTCATCATTAGGACACTCAGCATCCAGTGAGACTTCATCAGCTTTGCTACCCCCACCTCATCAGTGCTCTCATTATTCTACCCTTCTGAATGGATGTTAGGGAAAGAAGTAAAGCCTCCATTTTTAAAAGAACTTCTCTAGGGGCAGCCATCTCTCCATTTCTCCCCCCGTTGTACTCTTTTGAATTAGACTTTACAATCTGCCTTTGACAGGTAACTCCCTCTCCCCTAAACACACATTCCTAGATTTTCAGATTATTTACTTTTGTGTTGAAGGAAGACGTAAGGAACCAAATCCAGACAACAGCACACATATTCCACAAGTTGAACATCTCTTACACTAACCAGTCTAATTACTGACTATAACAAGATGATATGACTCATCATGGGGCTGGGTTACAAAAGCACAGAGTAGATCAGAACACCTTTGCTGCACTTGACAGCCCCCTTGGATAACAAGAAATAGCAATAATAGCGCAGTTCCCCCTATGTCCACATCTCTGTCCTATCGCCACGGCCCAAGTGGAAATAAAACAGTAGAAAAGGCAAGTAATGCTGCCAAAACTGAATTTGCCAACTAACAAAGAAGGGAAATAACTTATCTGCCCTCAGACGTTAGTGGAAAAATGGATTCTAAGTTATCCTTTGGGACCACACAAAATTAGACTGGTAGACATCAGTCAATGGAAGATTTCAACATGTATGAATTAGCATCTACTCTGCACCTGCCATAATGCTAGACAATAAGAATACAAGGGGAAAAAAATCCTAGTACCTCCCTTCAGGGAGTCTATAGCTTAATTAGGGCACCAATAATATGTATCTGAAGAAAAAATTCAATATGCTCGTGGGATAATCTTGAAATAATTAAGACTCAGATTTTTAAACACTGATTTTGACCTTCTGTAGCTATGTGATGGATAATGATGAAGGGAGTTACCAGAAATGTTCAAATGCTCTTTGACCCAGACCTCTCTCCCCATTATAGTACTGATGATCATTCAATCCAATAATCACTTATTGAATGTTTTCTATGTACTAAGCACCAGAATATAAAAAAAAGCTCAAAATCTTCCCTGCTCTCAAGGAGCTCATCATCCAAACAGCTTATGGAGCTAGATAATTATGATATTTTGTGATAAAGGCAAGGGAAAACTTCTGTCAAAGGGCTCTCTAAGAATATTGGGAGGGGAGAGAAATATTTTTAGCTAGAGAGTCATGAGAAGACATGACTTGTGAGATAGATCTTCAAGAAAGAGAAAGATTCCAATAAGAAGCAATGGAGAAAATGTTCATTCCAGTCTGAGGGATGGGTTAGTTCAGCCTGGAATTAGATCGCATGCAGGTGACTGTGGTAAATTAAAGCAGAAGCTTGAGGTACAATCTCCAGAAAGTTCACAATGCAGAAATCTAGGCATTAATTGTTAAGACAGTGCCCAATGAAATAAGGGAATGAGATATTTTCCCATTATAATCTTCAGTGGGGAAAAAAAAGACATTGTAAAAGTTTTAGATTTCATGGAAAAAGCAAAGCTTTATAAATCACACCATCTCATCATATTTTTATCCAAAGTTGTCGGGCACAAAAATAAATAAACACAAGTCCACATAGGAAAAAAAATTACCTAAGCCCCAAGTGAAGTACTTAGAAAGAGGATGACATTCCAGCTGCTTCACGAGCACAAATCATTCTGATGAATTGGGGGACACCTTCGAGCTTTCTCACCCTCAAGGATAATTGGACACATTTCCTTGTATTCATTATTTGGAAGAAAAGAAGCTACTGTTCATACAGAAGCTTAGAAAAGATAGCCCATAAAGCAAAGTTCCCTCACACATAGCCCAGAAAAGAATCAATACCAAAGTTTGAATCAATACCTTGTAGAGCGAAGGTCTGCTCTAAAGCCGACTGAGTCTGGACACCAGCAAGGTGGCCTGCATGGTTGCCAACACTTTAGAGATCGGGATTTATAAGGCCGAATTTCAAGTCTATTTATTTGTTCCTAAGAGTTATGCCTGAATTTGAGGTAAGCTACCCCCAGGTGAATGATGCACCTGGGTTCATGGTCCAAACTGACTCTCAATCCATCAACAAGTATTTATTGAGGTCCTCCTATATGGCAGGCACTGTTAAACAATAGGGTTGCAAAGCCAAAAGCATAAAGAATCTCTGAGCTCAGAGCTTACACACTAATGGGGAGAAAGCATCTATATACACAGGTAAGAAGCACAAAGTAGACATGGGAACCTTAGCAGGGTAAGGAACAGAATGGGAGGAGGCTACGCAAGACATTTTGGATAACGTGCTCCTAGAAATCAATTGGGAAAGCAGGGAGAGTTTCCAAGAGGTAAAATGCAATCAGGGACAACAGTCACAGAGCTGAAGGACATCTACTACAAAGACACAGAAAAAAGAAATGGAGTTTTGGGGATGAGAAATAAATAAGTGGAATTCAATGACAAGAGCCCAGAGTATGTGGAAGACAGGAATATGAAAGAACGCTAGGAAGTCAGGAATTCACCAAGTGGAAAATACTTTTAAATGCAATAAACAAGTTTGTGTAGGGGTGTGTGCGTGTGTGTGTGTATAATATATATATATATATATATATATATATACATATATATATATATATGGACATATGTGTGTATATATGTGTTAGTAAATATATATATGTGTGTGTGTGTGTGTGTGTGTGTATGTACATATATACATATAGAGGCTCTTAAAGGTAAAAGGGAGCCAATGGAGTTTTTTGAATGAGGAATGGACAGAACTCCACTTGGGAATATTACATTTGTAACTTGGGTGAAAATAGATTGCAATAAGAATGCTTGTGGCAGCCCTCTTTGCAGTGGCCAGAAACTGGAAACTACGTGGATGCCCATCCATTGGAGAATGGCTAAATAAATTGTGGTATGTGAATGTTATGGAATATTATTGTTCTGTAAGAAACGACCAACAGGATGATTTCAGAAAGGCCTGGAGAGACTGGCATCAACTGATGCTGAGTGAAACGAGCAGGACCAGGAGGTCATTATATACTTCAACAACAATACTGTATGATGATCAATTCTGATGGACGTGGCCCTCTCCAACAATGAGATGAACCAAATCAGTTCCCATAGAGCAGGAATAAACTGAACCAGCCACACCGAGTGAAAGAACTCTGGGAGATGACTATGAACCACTACATAGAATTCCCAATCCCTCTAATTTCGTCCGCCTGCATTTTGAATTTCCTTCACAGGCTAATTGTACACTATTTCAAAGTCCGATTCTTTTTGTACAGCAAAACAACTGTTTGGACATGTATGTGTATACATATTGTATTTAATTTATACTTTAACATATTGAACATGTATTGGATAGGAATATGGATAGTAATCAGGCTAAAAAGGTATGAAGATTGTAGGAACTAATGACCACCATGGTCTGTCATGTGAATACAATGAAATTTAAAGAACAGTTTGGCAATGCAGTAGAGAAAGGGTCTGTAAGACACACTTCTACATTTCTATAAGAAATACATAATATTATAATTATTATATTTTATAATCAAAAAGAACCTAAAGGATTCTAAGAGGAAGAATATAAGATTTACAATACAATGAGGATTGTAGAAAATATAATCAAAGGAGGATAGAATGGAAGAGATGTAGCAGTGATAGGGCTGCCATGTATGTGTGTGAAGGAGCTGGGGTGTGTAATACCCAGGGAAGAAAACATCCTTCCACCTAGACTGCCAGTGATAGAATCGCCTGAATCTGAGTGGAGCCATAAGACAATCAACGGTCATGTCCTTCCCAGGAACAAAGGCAAATTTAATTTGATTGTTGTTCCCAGAACAAGTGGTGGAACGTGGAGGATTAGAGGTTGGGACTGGAACAGGGAGGATGACAAGGTGGGAACAGATGCTCCTCAGGGGTTGGACGATGGTTAACAATGATATACAAACAACCCCACATCTATTTTTTTTTCCTCACTTCAAATCTAGATAATAAATATGGCTATTTTAAGAATCTTAGACTCATGTCAGGCAGGAAAATTACAGTACCAAATGAATTTATTTGCAAGAACATGTATGCGATGAGAATAGAAAAGTGTTCCCATAGGAGACATAGCCTTATAATAATAACTTGAGCCAAAATGGAAATGATACAACTATAGCCCATTCTCATTACAATTTAAAGCTGAGAATCAGTCAATCTAATGCAAATGAAAATGTTTATCCATTACTGAGTCACATTGGGCCAATTTTCATTGCACCTTCATTATAAAAAATCTTGACTTGTAGATATTGATTTACTGGTCCATATAAGACAAATATTTACTACCAACTTTTTTTTTTGCAAATAACTTCTCTTCATGAATTTAATATTTTACTAGAAGTTATTTCCCATGTGTTATGCAGAAAACAGTCAATTTACTTTAATGCTATATGTTGGTATGAACTTATATCATGTACAACTTAATAAAAGTTTTATAAGTTTGGGAAATCATAAGGTCCCATTTTAGTTTAATTTAATCAAAATACAAGGATATTCCTTATACAGGCATTTTGAAAAGAAATGAGGGTATTGAATTTGAGGTTAAAAAAAAGAACTGAAGAAAAAAAAATGTCCAACTGCAATTGTACCTTCTACTCAAGATGTACTAACCTATATATTTAGTTGTGTAATAAGGAAGCTTTGTTTCTATCAGCATCATTTCCCAATTTAGCCATCCCCCTGTATGGGAAGATATATAGGAGTAAATTCCAATATATTGGCTCTGTTTGGTTATATAGCCAACATTCCCTACTTATTATTCTCCCTAACTATTAACAAAAAGAGAGAGAAGAATAGAATGATGTGGATGAATAGATCTGAAGAGTCCATTTGTGACTTGAGAATAATTGTATTAAATTCATATATATTCATATTATGCATACATATATACATAATATATGAATACATTTCTTACCATCACATGGTACATTTATAATATATAATCATGCTCTAAGGCAAAAATATAAAAAAGTAACAGTCAGAAAATCCTGCAAATATGTATTTTTCATTCAACAAAAATCTTTTCATCATTATTTAAAAAAAAAGGTATTCCATGCATAGTCTGGCTATTGCCAGTGCTGACATCTTTTTATAAGGTTTGAGAAACCACTTGGGAAATGAAATCATGAACTGGCAGCTATGGAGGGTGCAAATGAATACTTGAGTCAGGCACTGGCATGAGGCTGATATGAGATAAGTTTTAGAGAGCTAAGCCAGATAAGAATACTTTATTATTTAGATTCTATAGATAGACACATGGATGGTTCAGTGACTAAAGTGCTGAGCCTGAAATCAGAAACACCTGCCTTCAACTCCAGCCCCAAACTCACTCGAGGTGTAACCTAGGCCAAGCTGCTTAACTTATTTGCCTTAATCCACAGGAGATGGAAATGGCAAAAAAACACAACACAACAAAACAAAAAAACCACCTAAACAAACAAAGAGTCCACTATTTTGCTGAGAAAAAACTAAAAGAGGTTCCCAAGAGTCAGAACAACAACAATTCTATTAGATGGCAGATTTCTTCAGGGCAAAATTTGTTCTTAATTCACCTGTGTGTCCCCAGTCCTTAGATCTTCATTTTTGTTCTTGAATCATCATTATCATCTTTGAAGGTGGCATTTATGTATACATTTTGGTGTATTGTGTGTGTATATAGATAGAAATAGATATAGGGATATATATATATATATATATATATATATATATATATATATATAGAGAGAGAGAGAGAGAGAGAGAGAGAGAGAGAGAGAGAGAGAGAGACAGAGAGAAGAAGAAGAGAAGAGAAGAAAGAGGAGAGAGAGAGAGAGAGAGAAGAAGAAGAAGAAGAAGAAGAAGAAGAAGAAGAAGAAGAAGAAGAAGAAGAAGAAGAAGAAGAAGGAGAAGAAGGAGAAGAAGGAGAAGAAGGAGAAGAAGAAGAAGAAGAAGAAGAAGAAGAAGAAGAAGAAGAAGAAGAAGAAGAAGAAGAAGAAGAAGAAGGAGAAGAAGGAGAAGAAG
This sequence comes from Sminthopsis crassicaudata, assembly GCF_048593235.1. Classification (NCBI taxonomy): domain Eukaryota; kingdom Metazoa; phylum Chordata; class Mammalia; order Dasyuromorphia; family Dasyuridae; genus Sminthopsis; species Sminthopsis crassicaudata. The sequence goes on along the minus strand of NC_133622.1, from coordinate 18,726,256 downwards.
GAGAAGAAGAAGAAGAAGAAGAAGAAGAAGAAGAAGAAGAAGAAGAAGAAGAAGAAGAAGGAGAAGAAGGAGAAGAAGAAGAAGAAGAAGAAGAGAAGAAAGAGGAGAGAGAGGAGAGAGAGAGATGTACAGTATACTTAAGTATTTAAGAAGGATTTTCCCCTGATAGCTAACTACTATCATTCCTTAATTTTACAAATGAATACATGAAGACAAAAAGGGGATAAAACTTCATCAAAGTCATATAGCGTGTGTTCAATGGGATGATAAGATTTTTTTTTCTTAGTTCAAACCCTTTCCAGTATATTGAGCTATTATCAAGCAGATGATATTTTTGCTGAATTCGATAATTATAGCAAGTCATAATTTATCATATCATTAAATACTTTACACATACCTTACACATTTTTTTCTTTTTAAAACTTTTTATTTATGTAATCTTTTCCCATTACATTTAAAACACTTCTTTACGGTTTTTTTAACTTATCCATTCCAGATTCTCTTATCCCCATCCCCAGTTTTCATTAAGAAATCCATGTGAAACTGTACAAAATATTTGCATAAACATCATGTTACACAATTATTTGTATCTACATTTTATAGATGAAGCACTCAGGATCAAGCAGCTAATTAAAAAGATGAAGGAAGATTCAAACACAGTTCTTTCTTCCTAACTAACTCCATGTTCAGTGTCCCTTTACCCAATGCAACATTGGCTCTGGAATTCTGTTGTACAATGTAGTCAGAAGGGGGCAAGGACAAGAAAAGGCACTTTCCTATCAGATCATTACCCTGAGATGTCCAAAGACAAATAAGCAAGCTCATATTCCCACATCTCTTTGCTCCTGGAGCTTCCCCATCCCACAGGTGAAATCAGAGCATTGTTTATCAGGCTAACAAAAACAGTAAAGCTTCCAGCAGGACATGGGGAGGGGAGGGAAGGCGAGGAAGCCCGCTGCAATTACTTGTGTGTAAATGTGTCCAGTGTCTCAGGTTGACCTTTAGAGAAAATGGCATAAGATATTTTCTGACCTGAAATCGTTTTTACAGTGAAGGTTGAGGGTAGGTGGGAAAATGCACTTAGAGTTTCATCAAGCCCAAAGCTTTTGAAATAGTTTGCTTTGATCAGTGAACTCCAAAACACTGGTAAGGTTGATAGTTCCTTCTTCCACAATGCTGCCTCTTATTGAAGATCTCTGATTCAAGTAGGAATCAAATGCAATCCTGTTAACTTCCACTAGCTGAAAGGGGCAGTGCTACGAAGGGCATCTGACCGCCTGCCCAGAAATTCAATTTTTAAGAGAATGAGAGGATGTGACAGAAAACCAGTAGAAAGTCAAAGCTGGACACTTGAGTATGTGAACATATTCACATGAAGAATAATTTGACATGGAATGACAAAGCCATAGAACTTTAGAAATTAAAGAGATATTAGAGTCTAACTTTGTAAATCAGGAAAATAAGACCCGAGGTACTGAGAGATTTAACCTAACATCTGGCTAATAACAAACCCACAAATAAAACCTGCCTCGTTTCAGCCACTGCTCTAACAGGTGAAAAGGTCTCTCATCTCTCAAACTCAATTCTCTTGCCAGCTGTCTAGGATTAAGTGTGCTTTTCAGAGAAGGAAGTGATAGTATGTACTTTGTACATTGAAACTTATTTTCTTAGTAACAAAACAGTGTGGTGTGTGGAAACACTACTGGGTCTAGAGTCTAATCCCATGTCTGACATTATATTTGTACTAGGTGCTGGAAATATGAAGAAAATCCAAAAAATAAAGTTTTTTTAAATGGTTTCTGCCTTCAAAGAGTTTCCTTCCATTGAGGGAAACAACCTGCAAACAAATGTGCATTTACAAGTCTGAATTGTTTAAGAAGAGATCTTAGGCACAAGAAAGAATCCACCTCTGCCCACTTGCTTCCACTCAATCCAATTTTTCCCATTGTAGGCCTGGAAACTACTACTACTACTACTATTACTACTACTACTACTACTACTACTACTACTACTACTACTACTACTACTACTACTACTACTACTACTACTACTACTAGTCCTAACTAGACACTACCCTTAGTTAACAACATATGTTAATATATACACACACAAACCTCACAAACTTTTTTCAAAAGAGAACAGAAATAGATGGCACAGGCCCTGGAATGATCCTGTTTCTGCAGCTGAGAAATGAATTTAGTTCTGAGATTCCTGATCCCTAAATCAAGAAAGGAAATACATATACATATAGGTGTGTATGAAGGTACACATATAATACGCATATATTTGGATACGAGTATTTAAAATTATATGGCTATATGTTCATATATATCTTAGTGCAGTTTTAATCTTACTAGTTCTAAGACAATAGGGAGAGTCACCATAAAATGTGTGTTGAAATTATATTATATACAGACTCTAAACTATGTATTTTGTTGTCAGTGGTAAGTCATTCAGTCAGAATCTTCATGATCCCATTTGGGGTTTTCTTGGCTAAGATATTGGAATGCTTGCCATTTCCTTCTCCAGCTCATTTTACAGATGAAGAATTTAGTGTTTGATCAGTCACACAGCTAGGAAAGAGTGGAGATCAGATGTGAACTTATAAAGATGACTCTTTTTGACTCCATGTCCAGCACTCTATCTATTGCCCTCCACATACATATATAAATTTATGTGCAGGATGTGTAGCTTTAGAAATATTGTTATCCTGTGGATTTTGAAGTCATTCCATAAAATCACTGAAAAAGCTCTTTACATTTTGGCAAAAGTGGCAGAAGTATTCTCTGAGTATTAAAGTACTCATCTGTACTTCCCTCAAACACAATTATCAAGTTTTCATTTGAGAAAGGCATGTCCAAAAAGTTATCAAACTGTACATACCCTTTGATCCAGCATTGCTACTATTGGGCTTATATCCCAAAGAAATACTGAGGAGGGGAAAGGGACCTGTATGTGCCAAAATGTTTGTGGCAGCTCTTTTCATAGTGGCTAGAAACTGGAAGTTGAATGGATGTCCATCAGTTGGAGAATGGTTGGGTAAATTATGGTATATGAAGGTTATGGAATATTATTGCTCGGTAAGAAATGACCAGCAGGAGGAATACAGAGAGGTTTGGAGAGACTTAGATCAACTGATGCTGAGTGAAATGAGCAGAACCAGAAGATCGCTGTACACTTCAACAACAATACTGTATGAGGATGTATTCTGATGGAAGTGGAAATCTTCAACATAAAGAAGATCCAACTCACTTCCAGTTGATCAATGATGGACAGAAATAACTACACCCAGAGAAGGAACACTGGGAAGTGAATGTAAACTGTTAGCACTACTGTCTATCTACTCAGGTTACTTATACCTTCGGAATCTAATACTTAATGTGCAACAAGAAAATTGGATTTACACACATATATTGTATCTAGGTTATACTGTAACACATGTAAAATGTATGGGATTGCCTGTCATCTAGGGGAGGGAGTAGAGGGAGGGAGGGGAAAATTTGGAAAAATGATTACAAGGGATAATGTTATAAAAATTACTCATGCATATATACTATCAAAAAATTTATAATTATAAAATTAATAAAAAAAGAGAGAGAGAAAGGCACGTCTATGGAGAGCCAGCATAAGAAGATCCAGGTACAGAGTTTTCCAATGTTTTCCCTCGATACAAGGAAACTGAAAAAAAACTGGGGAAATGGAGAAATGATATGTGCATCAGGTTGTCTCAAGCACAGATGTGTCAAACATTATTTTTTAGAAAGTATTGCATTCATCTGGGGGAGGAAGGAGGGGAAAAATTGAAACAAGTGGTTTGGCAATTGTCAATGTTGTAAAATTACCCATGCAAATATCTGGTAAATAAAAACTATTAAAGAAGTGTAAAAAAAAAAAAAAAAAAGAAAGTACTGCATTAAAATAAATTCAACTTCTGTCTGAATTCTTTACAGACTAGCTAAATGCTATTATTCTATTTCCATTTTATGATTCAGAGAAGATCTTAGAATTCTGAGTAATTAGGCATGGAAAAGGACATTTTGGCCTGACAAATTTTAAGATCACTCTGTCTGGTTGTACCATGACCCTAGTATGATGCAGAAGTGAATAAAGACAACTTCTAATCAGAATGACCAGAGTTAATTTATTTACCAAAGCATGGGCCTTGAAAAAGCATAAGTGGAATGGTTGGGAAGTGATAGGAACTGCCACATAAGTGGAGGAGTTTGATCACAGCTCACCTCTTTCCAAAGATCCACTTTGATGGCAAAAAGGAAAATGTATAGACACAGTACCACGTCCACTCTTGTTCTCCAAGGACAGAGAGAATCAGTAGCCTGTGGGATGAGCTAGCTGAGGGAATCGAGGAGGGGAGAAATTATTAAACCACCAATTTACTTCTGGGTTTTCATTTGTAGTAGCTTTCCATAGAAATTTTGTCAGCTTTTTTTCCCAACAAATTGTGAGAGTAGTCTATCAATTTACATTTCACATAAAAAGTAAGCTAGTTTTTGCTCCAATGATTCCCTAATTGATCACTGCTGGTCTATGTCTTATTTCTCTAAGAAAAGAGGAAAGAACAATGTGTGATTTTTCACAACATTCATCAATTTCTCAGCAGCCTTTGATTCCATGGACAATTCATGAATTAAACTCTATAATCTCAGTATAGATCCCAACCAGGATTGTGTCTTCAAAGTCTCTCTCACAATACTACTACAACTAGAGGGGGTGAGAAAATATTTTTAAATCGATGAAACTTTAATTCTAAATGATATGAAAATAAACTGTTTACCGGAGTCTCAGTTTTTAAAACTTCTATTTACATAACCTAATAGAAAGGAATAGTAAACCCTCCCCTGTTGTTGAAAATATGAAGTTAAGTATCTCTCTTGATACCGATGCCAAGTTTTTATTGCATCTGAGACTCAGATAGCTTTCCCTAAATTGAAATGGGATCTAGTCTCCTGATAAAAACTCTATTGCAGTCATTCCACAAAGAATACATTCGGCCAAAATTGGGGAGGGGAGTAACAGAAACCTAACCACCTAAATAAAATTGTACAACATTAAGAAATTATCAAAATATTTCAAAAACGTTAACTTTCATTAAGAATATTTTATTGGGTATTATAGAAGAAATGATTTCTCCAAGTGTAGGAACATTTTTCTTCCCATTTTTTCAATCTCTTTCATAATATTCATTATCCTCTAAGGAAGGTGTTGTGGGTGAAGAAGGAGGGAGAAAAAGGAAGGTAGAAAAGAATTGTTTGAAAATATATCATTCACCCCACATGTGTTTTTTTTAAAAATGTCGTACTCACACACACACCAAAAATACATACAAAGAAGATCAACACAGTATTCCGCTTTCATGACAAGGGATTATCAATACTGAGACTTAATGTTACAAATAAGGTTTCCACATAGAGTCATCATCATTCTTTCTACCCTCCTAACTTGCTATTCTTTCCTGTCAAGTACCCATAAATCTGTTGTCTAGGAATCTAGTTAACATCTATTTTCTGACCATGTCAAGCAGAATAAACTTCAGCATGGTTTCAGGGCCAGGTAGCCAACTATCCATCAGCCTTGATCATATTTGTCCTGACAGAGTTAAAAATGTCCTATGCTTTGAACAGTGTATCTTTTAAAGTCATATTTTTTCTGTCCAAAATGCCCCTGTCCTCAATTTGTTGACTGAAATGCTATGCTTTGATCAAGATCTGCCCTTCGCTAAACCGTTCTTGACCTCCTTAGCTCCTTGTGACCTTTCCCCTTTCTGATCATCTTCCAGCAGAGTCTGGAGGAGCCATTGCATAGTATGTGATAGAGAGAATTCCTTTTAAGTTATGTGTGAGACCAGGTGGCAGCCAAGGAACCACTTCTAATTCCGAGATTCCTTAAAAAGCATTTATCATTTTTACTATCCACGCTTTGAATCATTGACTTATTAGGTACTTATGACATTAATGATAATAATAATGTAATACCATGCCTGTAATATAATAACTAGCTTTTATGTACTTCTTTGAATTTTTAAAGTGCTTTACAAATATGTCTTCTGAATCTTATAATCCTAAAAGGGAAGTGCTATTATCAACCCATTTTACAGATGAGGAATTTGATTTAAATGACTTATCTCATAGTAAGTATCTGAAGTCTCTGGGTCCAATCCTCAAAACCCCATACCGCCTCGCTGCCACTAATATTTTGCTTCCTAACCAGAATGCAGATTTCAAAGAATAGGAATCATGTATAGTCCATAGAACTATTATTATGAAACTACTACTTAAATTAAAAATTAGTTGAGTGGGAAGAGAAGATGGGAAGAAAAGATCCTGGGACATGGAATCACCAGGGATCAGAAAAGAAACATGGCCCCTCATTCCACTGATTTCAGCCCTCTCAGCAAAGCCTGAGCTGCTCCAAGCAGTTCAAAGTCCCACTTTGTTTCCTTCAGAGTGACTAGCACAGCTCCTTAGCAGGGATTGAATCAGTACCTTGCAATTATCAGTTTCTCGTGGCCACATAGCATAGCATCCCTCCATTTATACACCTTCCTCTAGCTCTGCAATTTGATGGTCTACAGACACTCAGACACTTAAGTGATCTGGGAACTCACTGATTTGGAATTTCCTGCCAACTCATAAAGCAGAAAGAAGCAATGGAGAGTAAACCCAATTTAATGAAAGGTGGGCAGAGAGCAGAGAGAAGCCACTTTGATAAAATCTTTTTCATTGTAAATGCACTACGATCTTATCCAATTTCATAACAACTCATCCACGTGTTCCTGGGCGCCATAGTGTGTAAACAAGACCACGTGATCACCACAGCTTCTAGCTGGGTATTGCCAATAACGACCTTTGATTATATACAAAATTACATACGGAGTTTGGTGACATACTCAAAGAAAGAAAGAAAGAAAGAAAGAAAGAAAGAAAGAAAGAAAGAAAGAAAGAAAGAAAGAAAGAAAGAAAGAAAGAAAGAAAGAAAGAAAGAAAGAAAGAAAGAAAGAAAGAAAGAAAGAAAGAAAGAAAGAAAGAAAGAAAGAAAGAAAGAAAGAAAGAAAGAAAGAAAGAAAGAAAGAAAGAAAGAAAGAAAGAAAGAAAGAAAGAAAGAAAGAAAGAAAGAAAGAAAGAAAGAAAGAAAGAAAGAAAGAAAATATTTAACCCATTCACATCTTCTGTCCAAGATGAGATCTTCAAAGGAAAGAACTTTAAGATAAAATAATTTCCCAGAGTTAGCTAAACTCCTGTGTTAATCATCCCATCTCTACTTATCCCAGGAGACATTGAATGTGAATGTTCATTAACAGTCCTCCTCTTTAGACTCTACCCACCTTTTGTGGGAAGCTAAACTCAGTACAGGTGGCAAGAAGTCAGTCCAGAGCATTTAGTGAAGTTCTGGGTCTGAAATACCAGCCTCAATAGCCTATGCTATCTCATCCCGCTTTCAAGATAACCCACTGTAGTGTCTTGTCTGGGCTTCCAGTATGGAGGGACAAATGGGCTGCTCTGAAGAAAGTCAATACGAAGCTTTGAAGAGATGGCCCCAGCATGAGCAAGTATTCCCAAGTCAAGTCCCAATCCCCATATCACACTTCTCTTTAATCAGAGACCTGGACACCTATTGCCAAGGATGCATCAGAGAGAATTACTCTGCATGGCATTAGCAAATGACCCACTGGCTGAGAAGTTCAAGAGCAAGCTGCTAGGATATTGACCCTGTATCTTAGCCTTTGCTTTGTCCAACTGATCAATAGCATTCAGAGCTTCCAAAGAATCCCTGTGTGACAGAATATTCCTACCAGACAACTTATTCATCCTGTATCAGAGGATGACAAAAATGATTGAACACGGGCTTCTATATAACACTGACATCAATCTTGGAAATTACCTATTTAGTTATATAGATTATTTAACATCTCATAGACCCTCTCTATGGCCTTCCCATCCCCAAATTTGCTTTGGTAAATTACATAAGAGATTTTATTGATTTTTAAAAAAATATGTCAAATGGCTGCACATATAATGTCACTCAATAGCTTAATCCAGGAGGTAGCAATTTGGACTAAATGATCTTTGAGGTTTTTAAAATTCTAGTTTTCTTGGGTCATATGAAGGCATTGACTGAACTGTAGCTAGAAGTCTTGGTGTCTGGAGATAGTTTCACAAAGTATTCCCCAGACAAACTGTAAAATGCACTGCCAAATCTACCTTATCAGATAAATTCATTTGGAGACAAAAGAACTTTGAAATAGATTTCTGGTGGGAGACAGGGCAGATACTCCAGGATCATAAAGCTCTTGCTGGAAAGACCAATGTCATTAGGAATGATAATGTAATAACCAGGTAGATAGGGCTAGTGGTCACCTGAGGTATAGAAATCTGGGAGAGAAAGTACCTTAATTTGTAGCTTTCTATTTTACTCTTTTTAAATAGATGCTAAAAAAACTCAGTTGTTCCTATGCTACTGAAAAATTATAAGTGTTATTTTTGCCCCCTAAATTTTGATGCCCTGAAAAAAACTCTGATCAACCAACATGAATTATTTCTGAAAATATTACCTAGGCATTGCTTGATTGTCCTAAAGGTAAAATTGAGGCAATGTTGCCAGGATTAGTCCATCATTTTGATAAACTCTCTAGGTTTAAATCTGGAACTTCTAGGTGGTACCATGGATAGCGCTTTGCCCAGAGTCAGGAAGACTTGTCTTCTTGGATTCAAATCTGGTCTCAGACACTTAGTAGCTGTGTGACTCTGGGCAAGTCACTTAACCTTGTCTCAGGTTCCTCATCTATAAAATGAGCTGGAGAAGAAAATACAAAACCACTTAGAATTTGCCAAGTAAATAATAGACGGTGTCACAAAGAGTGACAAAGGAATAAAAATGACTCAACAACAACAAAAGCAGCTCAAATCATTAAGTTAAGACAGAAAATATTGATGCAATACTTACTATGTACCAGGAATTGCACTAAATCCCTGCCCTCAAGGAGTTTACATACAAATGGGTAAAGGCCAGTATAAAAGGAAGCTGAAAGAGGGGTGGAGAGAGCAGATACCCACATGTGGAGATGGTGGGAAAAGTCCAGAGTCACAGATGGATCCTGGAAAGTCATTAAGTGAGATAGCCTAGGGAGGAATGAGAAGAGAGCCCAGGTCAGAGACTCGGTGGACACCTATTATAAGTGGTATGTCATGGATGAAGAAAAAGCAAGAGATAGGGGGAATAAATGAATTAAATATGTTTGCAAGAGTCTGAGTCTCATCATATTAGACAAAATAGGGGGTGATGGTAAGCGTGGGATGTGCAAGTCTAATTCTCAAATTGACGGGTAGTAGTAAGGCAAGTATCAAAGACATAAAAAAATGGTCCTGAGTGTTTTTGGTACCCAGTAGACATGGTATATATCAGCACCTTGAATTCTGAAACTTCTATCTATTGATCACAACTTTTTAAAAGTTAAAATGACACTTGCCACCATCACCACCCTCAGTGAAATGGGTGATCATTCCCTTTTTGCAAACACTACCAAAATGCCTTCCCAAGTCACTCATCAGATTTGCATGTTTTCTTTTTACAGAATACAAAAATTGGAGCCAGATATCTGAACTCACATTGCAATGACCATCACGAGCATCAAAGCTAAGAGCTGGAGTCATACTGAACATGCAAACAAGAAGGTCACAAAGCATTTGGAACGTCCCGGTGTTTTGCCAGCCAATACCACTCCAGCAGCCTTTCTTCCACTTTCAAGCATCGGAACAGGTAGGAAGAGCACGGGTCAAGAACAGAGAGTGACCTTAGAGATAATTGAATTCTCCTCTATCATTTCACTAATGAGAAAATGGAGGCCCAAAGAATATAACTGGCTCCCCCAAGGTTATAAGGGTAGTAAATGATCATCCTGCATGGTTTTAATATCAGGAAATATCAATGCTCCTGACATTGCATAGCCAGGGATTTGGGTTTCATTTCTTGTTCTAAATTAAATTCACTCCTATTTTGGGTTTATGTATGGGTATGACAAAGTAATGGATAAAATGAACTATTATATACTTTTTTATCATGTTTCCGAATTTCCTTTTCTGTGATCCTCACAAACATTCCACATAAAATATAACCTGCTAATAAAAGAACAAAAATCAGTCCGGTGTTTAATACCATTATCGGTACTGGTATTAAAATAAATGGAGAGCTCTTGTGTTTTGAATGACTTCCCTTGGCTCACTTAGCACAACTGTTGACAAATATTGTGGATGTGATGGATACTAGCTGCAGCTTCTCCCTGCATAAGTATCTAAAAGACCTTGATATCAATCTTCTTTATTGTATCATTTTGTCTGGTGAAGGGTAGACAAGAGCTTTGAAGAATTCAGGAGCTGCCTCCAACTTATCAGTTCACCTAATAGAGAAAACCGACCAAAAAGTTCAACAACTGTTGTTCAGGGAGTGGGGAGGGGGCATCTCGAGTCCCTCAAGTCAGACTGTGAGCTCTCCACTGGATGACTAATCACTGCTGGCAAGAAGAATGGTACGAGAATAAAGAGCAAAGGAGTTTGGCTTTGTGAAAAATTAATTTGGCCGGAAGCTTTGAAAACAGACCATTTGTCCTTCATGTGTATTATTTTGTACCCATCAAGAAAAAGTCATTTATTTTATCCACCCCACCCCCTTTTCTCTTATTAAAGTTCCTTTTCTGTACTCAATCATGCTCCCCATGAAGTCCCATCAGATTTCCGTTCCATGCTTCTCAAAGTCTAAGTAATATAACTTAAGGGAAAGCTCACCGTAACACTGTCCACACAGTTTAACTTCAAAGCAGGTGATAGCAACCCAACTCTCTCAGTCTCTGATTAGGTCATTTGCTCAAATTCAACAACTGATTAAGCTGAGAAATGTCTTGATCACCAAAAGCATTCCGAAATGCATTTGGAATCGCAGGCTGCCCATTTTCAAGCATTAAATCATTTTAAGTATTCGCCCCAAACACCTTCTGATTTACGCTTCATTAGGGTTTCCATTTTTGCGTGGCAGCTGCTGTAGTGAGCTTTGTTTCACGAGTCTAGGTGAGGGAGTTTCTTCACAGGCTGACTCTCATTACAGAAAGCCAAAAATATGAATCAATACTGAGTCAAGATCTTTTCTCTCCTCTCTCTAGTGTGTTAATGTCCTTTCATTATGCAAAAAGAGCCCGATGAATAAATTACAAGACAATTTGCAGGAGTATATTGATCTCCATGTGACATAAAATACTTATGGGATAGGAGTCTGAGTAAGGACAAGAGTTTCAGGAGTGAATCTTTAAAGAAAATAAAAAGTCTTTACCGGAGAGCAAAATAATTTTGTGTACATCTCCTCCGACCCCCCAGCATGTTGCCTCATCTTGTGTTAATAGATCTGTGTTTAATCATTATTAATGGAGTGAGCACATAGTACTTAAAGGCCCTGGTCCTCTCTCACCGACTGCCATCCGACATGAGCAATGGCCGTGCCCAAGAACCAGAATTTATCGTTCTGTTGCACGTCCTATTTCAGAGAGACACAGCCATTTTGCTAAAGTTCACAGACTCATTACCCATATGCTGCCTTGTGCCAGTCCTCTGGAGCCTTTTATATCCTAAGAATAAGCCCATATTGGGAGCTGCTCTAAAATGTGGACAGCAACCAAAATGTCAGGCTCAGAGATAAGGTGGCTGCATTTCTGCTACCACAAAAGTTTCTCTCCAGGTCATGAATTGGGGGGGGGGGGAAGTATGAGAGATGAAGGATGAGGTGGATACAAAAAGGAAGCTTCCACGTCAAAATAACCTTAGCTGTATGTACGCTGCATTAAAAGAAAATCAACAACAAAAATTATTTTTTGTTTAGAAGCCATGTCTGAAGGAGCCAATGATTTTTTTCTTCATTTCACTGTCTTTTGCCCTTTATTGTATATATATAACACATCAGTCTAGTGTGACTTTCCAGAGAACTGAAAGAAATGCTTTTTCTAAAGAAATAAATTCCTTTTGGATAGCTACAATTCACTAGTTAATATATCAATGAGAGCTGGGAGCCCAGCTTTGCAAAGGAAACAAATTGTAAATAATGAATGGCATAACAAAAAGCAGGAGACCTTCTCCAAAGGCTCAGAGCAATAAACTCAAACACTTAGGAGGCAAAAGCATTTAGACTAGATGCATAGGATTTCAGAGCTGGGACCCGATGAGATCATCTGCTTTAAACCACATCACCCTGTCATCTGAAAGAAAGAGAAGCCTAAGCCTGGGGAAGTCATGAGGGAAGGGAAATAAGAGTCTGAGCTGACCTGAAGTCAGAGGTGTGCTGGAGAATGATCACTAAATTTTCAGAAATCAATTAATACAGCACATCCTCAAGTCATTTTTTGTCAGTTATATACATTGACAGATGTATGTGTGTGTATATATATGTATATATATATATATATATATATATATATATATGTGTGTGTGTGTGTGTGTGTGTGTGTGTGTGTGTGTATGACAGATATATAATATAATAAGGCAGATTAAATTGATAAGCATGTCATACTTACTTTTTTTGGAGAGAGATCCGGTTGTTAAACATTTACCAGCATTCCCCTGGGTAAAAATCCTGAGATTCTCCAGGGCTAAAGGTAATGCTAACATATCTGAGCCTATTTCAACTAGTGAACTCTCCATGAAATAATAATAACCAGAGTTCTACATTCTAACTTATCAGAAGGAGGCTTTATTCCAATGGAATTCTTGCAATTGAGGGTACAACATTATAGAGGAACCCATCTGCTTCTGATCATTTCCTTTGAATCATTAGCATGTCAAGGGTGCATAGGGAAGATAGAACATTTATTTAAATCCAGGTTCACTGGATATTGATCTAGCACTGATATACTAAGCAATAACTGTGAGTCATGTGTAATTCACAGCCATGAAAAATGATTGATCTCATTAGATGAGCTCTAGATATCCAGGCTTCCAGGTCCAAAGTAAACTACATTTTACCTAAAAGAAGGTTTTTTTTTTTTTTTCATCCAATTTTCCAGGACTCCAATCAACACATTCAAAAGCCCCACCTCAGAAATGGCAGGAAAGTATCAGGAGGCAAAATTTATATTACGAGAAGAATAATTAGTTTTCTATATAATTAAATCAACTGAACTTAAATTCAAAGTTTTTAGGATTTAACTTTTCTTCCCGCTTGTCTTTGATGAAGCTTTCAAGCTTGCTAACTGAAAAACTATTTTAACTCAATCAAGTCTCGTTAATAGATGAATACAATATAAAAAAAGATATGGAGATTATTAAAAGAGACAAAGGCTAACCGACTCAACTGTAATTGTATGTCATCACTTGGAGAATATTCTTGAGGGTGAGAAGAAATTTACTGAGACAAAAAAAAAAACATTTAGATGGAGAAATCAGATTATCTGGATAAAAGTTTAACAACAAGGAAAAATTCTTCTCTTTCATGGCACTATATAATCATTTCACATTTCTAATTAAAATTTTGATTCCTAGCTTCAAACTAAAAAAATAAAAACTGCTACATCCTCTTTTCTCTAAAATCTATTATTAATGCTACTAAATACTAATGTATGTGATATTGCAGAAGTACACACACACATACATTTTGTATGTTATATATATATATATACATATACATTTGTATATATAGAAAGGATTAGGTATAAAGAGAAAGGGATCATGGATGTGTGTGCATGTGTCAGGAAGTACATAATCTGCATAAAATAGTAATGATAATTGCTCCCCAGTACTTCATATGATATTTCTCTGACAACTTTGAAAATTCAAATGAAATTACTGCTGTTTTTTTTTAAATTGAGCTTCATACTTGCCTGTTTTAGAGAACAGATAAATTCTATATGACAGGATTACATAAAGTAAAGATACCATTGGTACATATACACTTGGCCACTTAATTCTAATCAGTGATGACTTTGATCCCACAACATTCAAACAGCCACAGTCATCCAAATATCAATAGAATAAATCAATCATTAGTGTTTCATCATTACTTACATTCCAAAAGGTATTTTGCATGGGATAAGAGATGGATTGACACAGAATAAGCAGAACCAGAAAAGATATATAGATATAGATACATAAATATATGTATTTATACATGTGTTAACATATTATATATACAAAAACACAATTATCACCATGCAAATGGAAAAACAGTAGAATAAAGGAGAATTATACCATTTTAATGACAAATATTGGTCCCAGAGAGGAGAAAAAAAATAACTACACCTCCCTTAAGAGCTAGGGAGCTACAAGTATGTAATGTGGCACATGTTATATTTTGGTAAAAATGCTAATTCATCTCTCTGAACTTTTTAAAACTTTTGTTTTGAAATTGAAAAGGATAGGAGGAGGGACATAAAAAAGAACTGGATGGGGAAACAGTGACAATAAAAAGACCCTGACTTTTAAAAAGAGAGGAAGAAATGCATTCTTAGGCTTCTTTGTCCCAAATCCTGAATTTTCCCCTCCTCTAGACTGCTATTATGTCAAAGAACAGTGTGATATATAGAACTACAATGCAAATGTACAATAAGGGCCAATATCAAGGTTGACCATGAATACCCAGGATATTCAGAGTACAACGAGGAAGGCTTCCAGAAATGGAAAAATATGATATCTCCAGAAAATGAAATACTTGCGTAATTTTTGTCTCTGGTCATCTCACTCTAATTTTGTTTTGTGTGCTTAGCAGAAATAATGTAATTTATGTGTTTGTGTGTCCATATATGTACTATGTAAGATATATATTATATGTATGTGTGAATGGGTGTATGTATACATGATGTGTGGTTTTTGACCAGGTCCTAGCAGAACAAAAAGAGAAAAGAATTTGTGAGTTAACAAATAAGGTCTCAATTAAATTTCCACATATTTTAAAACTTAAATGAACTAGGTTATAGGTAACTTCTAAAAAACATAACCTGCATTTAAAATGTATTAACTTAGAAAAAAAAAACTTCTACATAATTAACAAAAGGATTTTTTTTTCAAATTCTGTGAATAATAAAAAGTACATTCTGTAAATGAGAAGGCAAATTGTTAACAAAGATCTAAATTCTTAAAAAAAATAATAGCTTTCTTTAGTAGATTTACACAAAGGTATGCAGAAAAATCACAATAGATAAGGGGGAAAGGAGCAGTTTGTTAATTAAAATTTCCTAGCTGGTAAAGCTATTCCAAATTAAAACAATTCTAACTCACTAGGCAAAGGGTATCCTGTGAACAAAAGAATTCTAGATAGTCTAAGATGCAGGAACAGACAGGGAAGGAACTGGCAAACAGAAGCAAAATGATCCAAAGTGTTCAATTTGTATGTAATAATTGGATTCTGTCTTCTGTCCTTGTATTCTGAGTGCTTGTGGCTTGTTTGTTTCCTTCTACTAAATAAATCATGCCTTGCTCCCCTAATGGGGTCAAAGAACTTAGTTCCCGTTGAATTAGAGATAAGTACCTGGAGAACAGTGTGAAGGAGAAATGAAGTAGGCTGATGTCATTACATTACATTGTTATCATGTTATCACAAGTCTCATCTTATAAATAAGCAGTTGATACACAGCAATGAGGTACAATGTTTAAGACCGACTGTTATAGAAATCACTTCAGGAAAATATGGAAATCCAAGAATTTGCTTGTGACATGCAGACAGTGGGATAAGATGCTGATCCTGTTAGTTCCACATCCCACCTCTGTCCAAAGTTCAAGGTTATCTCCATCCAAGAAGAGGGGTAGCAGAATCCATTTCTGTTCTCCAAGATACCAAAGAAAATAAAGTGTTCCATGGAATAATAAAAATGATACATAGAGAAGGGATGGAGAAGGACAATGAATGTGAAGAGGAAAATTCTTGTATCAGGAAGGTTATCCAATAACAACCAGAGAAAGAAGAGCGATACTGCTTAGGGAATCCCTGCTGAATGGTATAAGAGCAGCTCTTTGTTGACCTGATATAAACCCCAGAGTTTTATTGCCTTCCTGAAGCATAAATCAAAGACATAAAAGAGAACCTTACTTGAAACAGTTGAGTCTGCCCACTAGGACCCACTGCTGATTATTAATTTGGAGATATCTCATATCTCCAGGGGGAAAAAAAAGTGATATAATTCTCTAAGGACTAGAAAATCCTGAATAAAACAGGGAAGGAAAATGTATAAAGCAAAGGGGAAAAGAACCACAAGGGGAAAAAAAAGATAGCACAGGAAAGGAAAGACCAAAAAAAAATCACCCTAAAACCACAGGGGATTATTTTTAATAACAATGACAATTGAAGGTAAAAAGTCAGAAGAGAAAGAAGATTTAAAAGATAAATATATACTTGATTGCCAAAGTAGAAACATCAAGAACTCTGAGGTCAAGTGACTACTTTATCATTGAAAAGTCAAGGAAATATGAATAGGATAATCAATATAATAACAATAATTGATGATATTAATAGAGCATTGCAAAATTTGCAAAGTACTATTGGTTATTATATTTGAGCTTCATAAAAATCCTGTTAGGTGAATACTACAGAAATTCATATCCCTATTTGACAGATAAGCAAACTGAGGTTTAGGAATTTAATCTGCCTCTGGTCCCATAAATAGTCAGAGGCAGGATCTGATATCCTATCATAGTATTTCTAGACAAGGGGAATCCTATTAAAATAACTTTCTAGAATTTCATCAAAGCCCTTAACAAGGTCTGTCATGTGAAATGGAAAAAAATTGTCAATGATAATGAAATTAAATGGATTTAGAATAGATTGAGTGACCAGATAGACAGAGAAGATATCAATAGATCAAGGACAATTTTGAAGAAAAGGGAAGATCACAGTGGGAACCCTAGTGATCTCTCCTTGGCCATCTGTATTTATAAATTTTAGCAATTATTTGAATGGAATAAGAAATGAAACTCCTGTCTGATTTGCAAGAGACATAAAAGGGCATACTTATTTCCAGTTCTAAATTTCTACAAATTAAAGTTCATATCATCTATGAGGAGAAAATATTTGTCATCAATGTCTTTTTTCTACAACTTTAAAAAATGATAAGCAGGAGGGTAAAGTGTTGAAGACTGATAAGTAGAGATTAGATCACCTCTTATTGGGAATGCTATAGAAGGAATTCCTGCACAAAGCAGGATAAGGTAAGACATAATGACCTCTAAGGACTTTTTTCCATTTCTGAAATTCTGTGATTCTATAATTATATGTAAATAGAACTTAGGAGCAGAGGATCATAAGCTAAGAGTCAGAAGGAAGCTGAGAAATCACATGGTCCAACCAGTTTATTTGACCTAGAGGAGATTAAGACAAAAAAAAAATAGTGATGGGCATAAAATCATACTGAAAATTAAAAATGGTAAAAGAAGAAATAATGGTGAGAATAAGAGCCACATTTATGGCCAGGAGTATCCAAGTTTTAAAACTGCTTACCAAACTTAGTCACTGTGACTCAAGGAAAGTCATGTAGCCACTCAAAACTATAAGCAACCCTCTAAAGTAAGAGCTTGCAGGAAAAATGGTGAACTGCTTTGGCCAATGGATTTTATTCTTCCACTAATTCATTATACATATGAAATCACGACTCCTTTACCTATTCCCATCACACAGAATTAAGATTTTTACCTGAATGTTTACCTGAGTCCCTAGCAATTTTCAGAATTTAGCTCAGTGTCACCTCTGGCAAAAAATTATGCCAACTGCCCCCTCCCAGTTATTAGTGTTATTCCTATAGAAATTGTTTTGCATGTGTTTGTGTATGAATATAACACACATCAGATAGATGATAGACATATAATATAGACATAGAAAAAAATAGATATCTTACTTTTCTATAGACATATTATTGTTTTTACATCATAGTGCCTGATGCATAAATAGAAATATTAAAACAAATTTGTTAAAGGAATAAATTAATGAGCATACATGGTCCTCAGACCCCAAACACAATCTTTATCCTGCCTTCATCACCACAGTACCACTAAAGACATGGAGAAAAATTAAAATATCACAATGCCATATCTACTATTGTGCAATAAGCCAAGGCAGGCTGACAATAAATAGAGCAGGAAAAAACAAAAACTTCAAAGATATATCATTTTGTTATAGTGGGGTTTTGTTGATTTAACCTTATTTTTATTTTGTTGAATATTTCCCAATTATGAAAAAAAAACATAAAGAATAGGTTGGTTTTCAAAAAGTCAGAGGAACAATGGACCAAATTGTCAACTTTCACTGGAATATGGAAAACACAAGGGAGTTGCAGAAAAACAAAACAAAATAGAAAACTCTACTTCTCCTTCACTTAACACACTAAATTTGATTATGTAGATCACAATAAAATGTGGCAAGTCTTCAAAAAGACATGAATGAATGCCCCATTATCTTACATGTCTCCTGAGGAACCTGTATATGAGCCAAGAAACACTAGTTAAAACCAAACACAGAATAACTGACAGATTTAAGATTAATAAGTAGGGCACGTATTTCATCATCTCATTTATTTACTTTATCTCCTGAGTACATCAAGCAAAATTCCAGGCTGGGTGAATCAAAAACTGGAATTAAGATTTCTTGGAGAAATACAAATAAACCAAAAAACCTCAGATATGCAGATGATATAACTGTGTTGGCAGGAGGTAAAGAATTGAGAAGTTTCTTGGTTAGGGTAAAAGATGAAAGTATAAAAGCTGGCTTAAAGCTTAACATAAAAAAAAAAAACCTAAGATCATGGCAAATGGGCCAATCACTTCCTGAAAAGTAGGGGAAGAAGAAGTGGAAGCCACATTAGAATTTACATCCTTGGGTTCAAAGATCATTGCAGATAGTGACTGCAGCCATGAAACTAAAAAATGTATGCTCCTTGGAACAAAAGCTATGACAAAATTGGACAGTATAAAAGGGATTGAACTTCCTAAAACTGAAAATGCTCAGATAGTATGGGAACGGCCATTGGTTGGAATATTTTATACTCTTTTACGATTTTATATTTTCACACTATCCTACCTAAGTTAATTATACCACAAGTATCTTTCTAATCAGTTCACATAAGCTGAGCTGTATTCCTCATCCTCAATTATAGGGATTCATAGTTTTACGGCATGCAACAGGTGATGGAGCATCTACTTCCCTCCCCATTCTAGCTAGGAATAAGAAGGTTGCCTCTTTATTTCTGGGCTAAGTTGATGAGGATCGTGATACATTGAGTACCAATTGAGCTATGTTTGTCACTCCAGGGCTATAATTCAAAAAGCTCATAAAAAAGAACAATCCCTAACACCATGAAAATCTTCAGAACATACTTGCAAAGACATTATCTTTAGTTATATCTGTTTTCTATTGAAGAATAATTTTATATTATCCTTCCAACCATGTCTGCCCCTGAATCTCGAAGCACTTGACCCCCAAATCTTGATGAGGTCATTATCCTGCTATTTGATGGGCAGATCCTTTCCATAGGAAGACCTTGAATTATGTCATTTCTGCTGATTGCTATATATATGAATTCAGCCTCAAACACTGCTAAAAGCTGTGTACAGTGATTACTCTGGTGAGGCTGACACAGGATAGATTGCCTCTATCGCTTCTCTTCAACTAGCGGTACTTCTTGATATTTTATCATTCTTTGAACTATCATTTAAAGCTCATGATAAGTTTCCCTGCTTCATCATGTGTAATGTCAGGAAATCAACTCAAACCTGAGCCTAGAAGCTTTCTGTAAATTCGGTAATTATTTGGGCTAGTTCAGATAATCAAGTAATAGATCATCTAGCTGAAACTATGCCTGAAAAAGAATTTCCTCACCACCATATGCCTGAGAAGTTGTCAGCAAGACTGTTTCAAAGACCACCTTGTGAGGTAAAAACTAATTACCACAAACAACATCCCGTTTTACCTAGGGATAGGAATAATTATTCAGAAGTGAGCTTTTTTTCCTCCCTCTATTTAAACTAAATTTCCTTTCTGCAACTTCTGCCCATACTTTCTATCTTTGCCTTCTGGGAATAACTGGGATATAATGAATATTTTCCTTTAAGATTTTTTTCTTCAGAATATCTTTACCCCTCACCCCCAAAAACAGCTGTGCCATTTGCCATCTGGTCTTTGCAGCAGCCTGGTTATCCTACTTTGTGTACCTTCAAAATTAATAATGAAGGAAAAGACATTTATTAAGTATTTTGTGCAAAAAATTAAACTAAGAGAAGAAGATACAAGTAGAAAAGTAAAATAGATTCATCTGTCAAGGATCCTATATTTTGATGCAAGATCATACACCTAGAGGGGGTTTCAGTAAAGAACCGTGGTCCTTAAGATACATCGCCAAAGTTGATAGTAATACATCTTCTTTAAAGACATTTCAATTGATCAAATCATATCACTTCCATCCAGATAATGAAGCATTTGATAAAGGTGGGAGGGAAAGAACCCTTCCAAATGATATCACATATTGATTTACACAATGATATCAAACAAATTGAACAATGATAAAACTCATAAAAAGAGAGTGAATCAGTTTTCCATTCCAAGATAACTTAGGTCAGGAGGAAAGGTCCGGGTGAGAAGAAAGCACAGGCATAGCCCCAGCTACAGCAACCAGGAGCAGGTCTTGGAAGCCACTGAATCTGCATCCCTACAACCCACATATTGGATCAGCTTTTTTTTTTTCTTAACCCAGCTTTGTGACTCCATTAGCAAGCAGCATTAATGGTAAGAAATGATCCCCCCCTTTTTTAAACTACTTTCACCACCTAGTGATTTCTCCAAAATTGGGTCTTAAAGAGTTGCCTAGGGCATTAAAAAGTTAAGTGATTGGCTCAGGGATGCACAAAAAGTGTACATGTCAGAGAAGGTCTTTAGCAGAAGACCTTTGATCCACAACAGCATACTTTCTCTCACTACAGCTCTTCTTATTATCCCAAATGTACACAATAAGGAAACTCAGGTGAGAGAGGGTAAATTATTCACCCACAGTCACATAGCTGTGCCAAAGGTAGGGTGGGAATTAATACTTTACCGCCTCCAGGTCAAGCGTTGTTTCCTCTCTACCAATGATTCTCAAATTGTCATCTGTGAACCTCTGAGGTTTCCCAAGATCCTTTCATGCAGTTCAAAAAAACAAATATGTTTTCACAATAGTCACATTATATGCCTATTAAAATATTCCTCCCTTTTCCAACTTCATATCAGTATGAAACTAGATTTTCTTCATACTTCATATAATTTAATCAAAATCACATCTCAAAAGACTGATTTCTGAAGTAGATATGAGAATTTAACTGTCTTCTATTGTACCAGACATTAAAGAGAACTATAAAAATACACGCAAAATAATGCCATTCTTCTACTTTTTGTTTCAGGAAATGGTGATTTTCATAAAAATATTTTAGGTTAATATGTAATAGATTTATTATTTTTGTTTTAAATGAATTAATAAACATTTTAATTTATACTTTTAATTCCTAACAGGACCAATATTGTTGGACATAACCCATATAAACAAAAGCTGAATGATTTCTAAGATCATAAAACATTTGAGAACCACTGTTCTAAGCCATACTTCCTCTGTAATCAGAATAGGGGAAAGGGCTACTGTAGTTTTGTGTCTAATGGGTTGTTCTTGTTTTCAAACAGAATAGAATTCAAGTATTGCCTATGACCCACAATACCTATATAAACCTGAGTATCACTTAACCTTTGTCTCTCCTCATCTGTAAAAGCAAATCTTTATCAAGATGACCTTTATGGCCCTTCCCAGATCAAGATCTATGAATCTTTGCTCCTCTGGTTAAATTTTCAGTGGTCAAATGAGAGCAGGAGAGGAACAAATGGAAAAGAAGAAACCTAACAGTTGTGTATTAAATTGGATTTGGTAACTGAGGGAGTTTTATAATTTAGAAAATTCAACTTAGGCCCTGAATGTCTTGCTGTCTTCCCTATTTAAGCAGAATCATATCTCTGAAGGGAGCCAGATTACAGAACTGTAGGAAAAAGGAAAAAAAAAAAAAACTTCAAGAAGCTCCTATGGTCCTATGGACAGGCAAGCAGCTGGAATTTGGGATATGCCCAATTCAAAAGGCAAGGCAAGTGGATGAATCAGAAACCAGACAAAAACAAGAGGCCATGTGTATACCATTGTATGTATATGTATGTGAATATATATATTGGACCTCAAATGGAGAATTTTCATGTTCTTTTCATATCTATGTACCAGCAGTATGGGACCTCTGGAGCAAAATAAAACAGTTATATGTAAATGTGGCAAGTCTTTTAGTAGAACAGTCATCAAATTTGAAGATCACAAAGGATTTATTCCCTTAAGAAAAGAAAAGGAAAAAAGATATAAAGATTTTAGAATAACTTTTTCCATCTACCTGATAATTAACCTTTAGCTGATTCTAAACAGTTCTTTAACAGCCAAGAAAAATATTTAACACTTCGTAATTAGTCTAGTCTGTGACAGTTGGACTTCAATGTGCCTGCTGAGTATTTTCCAGTTGCCATTTTTTCTTTTTTTTTGCCATTTTATTACTGTTTTTGTCTTCACTAACAGAAATGCACCATTCCTTGAATGCACATCTAAAAGGTATTTATTCTTCTTAGATTAAAAACACATTCCGTAAGTCCTTTATCTGCTTCTCCTTTATTGGAACCTTTTAGTAACAGATCTAAAGTGGGAAGAGAGAGATCCTAGCCTTGTATTATCTGAATTTTTTAGAATAGACTATAAAAATTTGCACTTGTGTCTGTGGGCCTATGCAATGCAGATACACATAAACTCACAATTGAATAAGCAAAAGCTCCATTTTGTCAGAGCAGTAGTGACTTTATTTTCAAATCAACTGAATTCATTTGGATATTTCCCTCAAATGTTGTGTGTGTAAATGTGTGTCCACGTCCATGCATGCAGGTATTTGTGCTTGTGTGTATGGCTAAATGTGTCTGAGAGTTCACATAAGCATGGACCCAACCGACATCCCCTATCTATGATTATGAGGACTCAGGATTGTCAGTAACTTTGTAAGGATTCTGTTTTTATGCTTCAAATTAACTTTGTGCCTTTCAAAAATAGTTTCCAACGAGTAAACAAAGGAAAACTGATGCGTTCTCTTTTTTCAAATTATCTTCTGAAATAAAGATGATACAACTTCTTTGTGGCTGTGAATGTCCCTGACATTTTCTTGAGTAAGCAATGCAGACTGCTAAATTCAGTGTCACACCAGATGATGGCCCAGGAATACGAACTCGGAATTATACTGGCATCCATTAGTCTTGCTACAGTCAGAAGTCTGTCACTTTTACCAATGGAACCCTTCCTTTCAAGAGTTTAAAACAAAGGGTGAAACTTAGCCACCAAAATGTCACTTAGAGAATTAATTCCTCAGTATCAATATCTCTCTCATGCTACACAGAGAATGCTCAACATGAACTTCTGACGTCTTTTAGTAGTGAGCTGCCTGCAAAATCCCATGAAGCCTCCAACTAAAAGTGAATAATTCTCCCACAACTTTTTATATATTTTTCCCTTTTATTTTACCAGATTGTTTCTTTTTTTTCTTTTTTCTTTCTTTTTTTTTTTTTTGGTGCTTATAAGGCTTGATCTTCTTGGATAGTAATTTTTTTGAGGCCAGAGGTTCTGTTCATCATCTTTGAAAACCCAAGATTAAGCACAGTATTTGCACCAAATAGTTCTTAATGCATTTTTATTATAGTCAAATTAATTATTTGTAAACTGAATTTGAAAAGATAACATTCTACAGTGGGGATAAAGAAACTTCCATTGTAGTCCCAGTTCTGCCATTAATAAGCTGTGTGATTCTGGCTAAGTCAATTCCTTCTACTGTCTTCTTAGATAAACTCAAAACCCTCCAATTCTAACATTTTGGGATTCCTATATGTGTGTGTGTGTGTATATATATATATATATATACTATATACACTATCTGTTTAGTGAGACAGACAGTAGGATGTGCGTGTGCACACACTAAACAGATAGTCTCACTAAGAAGATAGATAGATAGATAGATAAGCATCTATCTATCTAAAACTATCTAGTTTTCTACTTGCATGTGAATATGGGTCATTTGTTATTCTGGCAATTTTCTTCATACTAAAGCAAAAAGCTATCCTTTCAAGAATTTATTCAAAGGAACTTAGGAAGTAACCCAATTTCACTATTCTTCCCAAGTCCCTACATCTGTAATCAAATCTATTTTAGGAAAAAAAAAAACAATCAAAACTATTATCTAAAGCTAGCAGAACTGCTCTATCTCCAACATTCCCTGAAGAAGGAAACATGATTATGAACTTCCTTATAACAAAATCCTGCATGATAGAGTGGAACAAAGAAAGTAATCAAGCATGGCAGTAATTGTTAATCAATTAAGAAGCAAGATCTGGGAAAGAAGATACAAATATCTCACCAACAAATGATCTAGACTTAATCATGAAGAAAACATAAACAAATAAACAAATAAACAAACAAATAAATAAATAAACAAACAAATAAATAAATAAATAAATGAATGAATGAATGAATGAATGCATGAATAGATAGATAGATAAATAGATAGATAGATAGATAGATAGATAGATAGATAGATAAATGGTAAATAAGAATTAATTATGTAGCGTGAGAAGAAAGTTATGGACAAAAGCCTATATAGTAAAGGAACTGAGCTTTTAATACCATCCATCATAATACCTGGAGGATGCAAAGCAAAAATACAAATATTCCACTTATTATCAGGGAAAACAAACTAAAATTTCCATTGCATGTTTTCATTGGATTTCTCACTGTTTTGATATTCCCTCCACCATTCTATATTACAAACTGCCATGCCTTCTTCTCCTGGGTTCCCTTCATCCATGCCTTTCCATCAATATTTCATTCTTCTCTTCCCACAAGGTCACAGGAAGTCCATTCAATCTTGTAGAAATTTTTCTTCCTTTCTCCTGAGATCACGAAAGCACCAGTGCTCCTGAGCACTCTACTGCCTGTCTCACTAAACAGATAGTCTCACTAAGAAGATATCCAACCTTTTCTTCCTATCACTGGATCCCTTGATGACATCATTTATCCATATCCTTCTGCAACATTCCTCATTGATTATATGTCATCCCCAGTATTTGTTCTTCTGTTTCTCCCTTTGTGATTTTTATTTAAGCTTCCTGAGAGTGTTGAATTCCACGTTTCACTGCTATAAAGCAACACCAGTAGAATGCTGGTAATAAAAAGAGAAATTTTTGCTTCATGATAATCCCATGTCATAGAGGTGCTTTGCAATTTCCAGAAAGGAATCTTATTTACTCTCCTCCTTATTCAACTCTGGACCAAACTAATTGTAAATGTGGATTGTGACCCTAAATATACATATGAATAAACAAACTGACTAGGTCCTCATCCAATGGCATGTCATAATCTGAGGGTCATTCACTAGTATTTTCTTCTGTGATCAATCACAAAAACCACTAAATGGAGTTACAGATTTTTTTTTTCAGAAGTTTCTGCAATCTCCCAGGGTTGATCCAATTAACACAATCCCCATCTCTAATCAAAGACATCTGGAGACCCTCACCATAGGTGTGATCCATTTTAAAGTTAATTTTTTTTTTTGCCAGATCCCTATCACAATGATAGACACCTTTGGCAATTATATATCTCTTGTTTTATTCCTCATCAGATATTTATGATCAAAGGGCCATCGAATAGAATTATTTCTATTGTTAAATGTTTTAAGGCATCTTAAATGATTTTAATATAATATGGGTGACACCTTATTGAAAAAGAGCCCCAAAGGCAGCATTTTAATCTAGCGAATCAAATGTCTTTTTTCAAAATCAACAAATTATGAGCATGGAGGGATATTATATTCTCTGCAACTTTCAATCAGTTGTGAAATTATAAAGATGTAGGATGCTACTGAATATCATTTGTTGTTTATTCTCTATTTATATATTCAACAAGAATTCCTTTGATTTGTGGAAGGATGACTTTTATTTGTTTATAGTGCTTTTAGTTGCTTCTTTTTCTTATTAACAATGCTGAATGATGACAACAATAAAAACAGTAATGGTAGTAGTTTCAAGACCTTTGGTATCATGCTCTTCTTCAGATCTTTTATGTACACACACACACACACACACACATATATATGTGTGTGTGTGTGTATATATGTATATACACACACACACACACACAAACACACACACACATACTCAAAAGCCTTTTTTTCTCCTCAATGTTTAATTAAAACATTTTTTAAAACTATAGCTTGCTGCTGATCCAGCATTTTTTCTTCTTTCAATGTGAGACATTATTACAGTATATTTACAGTGTATGTACAGTATAGTGCATGAAGAGGCTACACTCTACTTGCACAGTCCTCTCCATTGAACAGGGTCTGTTCACAACTGGTAACTTTTTGCCTCCTGCAAGATTGGGAATGTACAACAAGAAATCACACACAGTTCAGCAGCCACCTTGTTTTTGTCCTTCAGAGTTTTTGTGCTGGGGAATGCAGGTTTGGGTATGGATCTATAGTGATGTGTTATAAGCAGCTGAAAGTATGTAAGAAAACAGTTCTAATTAGACTGCATAGGGAAGGAGTAGATATCTAGGAAATGGCCTGAATGAAGGAAAAAAATATATGACAAAAGCATCCACATGATCTATCAATTCAAGACAGTTAGCAAGATTATAAAATAGCAAAATTTATATTATAGAAATATGCGTAATGAAAATGCCCGGGAGCAAAAGAGCATTGTGATAGAAAATGCTGAAGGATTCAATAAATACTTGAGCATAATTCTAATATTATACATAGCCTGAAATTAATTTAGGGTGAATAATTTTTTTCTAAATATAAATAATTAAATAAAATAATTGGATGATAGTTACAGTAATGTTGTAGCTTTACAATTTAAAAGAAGAATGTGAATTACATTTAATTCTCGCTCCCTGTTTGGGATAAGTAAGGCCTCATACCTGCTTTTGTGGGGATTTTAATGAGTGAGAATTTATAAAAGGCATTATTGAGTGCGCATCTCTATCTCAGGTAATGCTTCCATAATACTAAATAACAGCAGTTTCTCAGGGAGAAAAGGAAACTCAAGAGAGAAAGACATTATCCTTAGCAACAAGCCTAGAATAATAATCTGAGGACCAGGCAACTTTTGGCCTATAGAGAATTGTGTTATTCTTGGTAAATGAGTTTTTCAGAGAGAATTCTCAGTGGTTGGATTGGGAAGGGAAGGATGGTTGTCAATGTCTAGGCTGTGACTTAGTAAATGGCTTTTTGGAGAGGAAACAGCATGTATAGCAGCGGGAAGCACTTTCTTTGGAGATTATAAAATCTCCATGTTTGAGAGCAAGAAGAACAATTAGGAGACATACGAAATTCTCTGTTCTTTCCTATCCACCCTCAAACCCCAACACCTTAGCCAAAAACAGGTGTGGGAGAACTCTGAAAATCCTGTTCGCTCTGTCCAGTCTAACTCACCTCCAAAGTCCAACACACTAGTCTGCTACGGAGATCTTGCCAAGGGAAAAAATTGTCACTGAAGTTCAAGCCCACTGAAGGATAATGCCAGTCATTTCTCTCTATTTCTACAAGGATTCCATGCTAAAAATTTAACTACTAACTGGTTTTGTAAAGCAGACTGCTATGATAAAAAGCAATTATGGTTTAAAAGATGGCTAATATTCCAGGTCAGTTCATAAAAGCCTATTTAACTATAACATCATTGAAATACATTTAATCATGGCCTAGAAAGTACAACATTCCCTCAAAGACTAATGTAGCTAGAGCATAGGACAGAAGGGAGCCTTGGCTTTCCAACAAATGGCCAAGGGAGAGTCCCCAAGGGAGGTGGGTGAGGGAATAAACCCTGAATATATTCCATCTTATTTACTTGCAGGCCATGTGTAAAAGGAAATACTGGCATTGGAAATCTTACCCATGAGTCTAAATGTTGGCTCTGATCTTATTTTGTGTATGATGTAATGTAAGCCATGCAACATCTCTGAGTTTCATCTTTAGCCATAGAATGAGAATGAACATAATATTGACTTCCTCAATGAACAAGTACTTACATATTGTCCCTGGCATAAAATTAAGCATCATGGATACAAAGACTACAATGAAATAATGCTTGTGTTCAAGGGACTGTTTCTATTGAAGGAATATGACTAAGTATATTTAAAAGATACACATGTAACTTATGGAAAGGACACTAGGAAAAATCAGGAAGAACGAGATTCCAGAATTGTGAGCATAAATTTGATAGACTTTACTTGAAACCGAGAGAGGGCCTTTATTTCGCAGTCATTGTTGACTTGGTTCAGGAGGGCAAATGTCAAGAAGTAGAAATTATTTTAATGGGTGGAAGCTATGGGTTATTTATATATCATTAACTATTTTTGTAAAATTTACAAATACTTGCAAATTCATAAAGTGGGGTAATAAAAAATTCAGGATATAGCTAAATTCTTCCCCTTGTCCTTGGCAAAATCTTAAGAGTATCCCTTTGCCATTTTAAATTATTCTTATGAATTAGACTAGAATCAGACATAAATTTCCTTTTCTACATCCTACAGATCAAATTTGTATTTGGAGAATATTCATGGAATCAGAATAATTGTTCTTCACCATGGTCCATTATATTCAAGGGATTCATGAACAACTGGATAAAACAAACTGGGTCAGTTGATGTAACACAAAACAAGACTTAGGTATCCATGTACACACATGTCTGCTCACATTAACGCAGTCAGCCCACAATGTCCCTCGCCATTTTAAGAAGTAGTGTGGTCCATGGAAAGAGGACTGTATGGAGGAGGGACTCCATCTCCTAACTCTGTAGTTGGGTTGTTCTCGTGGCTGTGCTTGTGGTTGTGGTTATTTGTCCCTCATTCTTGGAGATCACCATGATGTCAGAGAAGAAGTGATGTGAGACCTTAAGTAAATCATTTAAGCTGTTTAGGACCCAGTTCTCTAATCTGTAAAATAAGAATTTTAGAAGAGATGGACTCTAAGGTCCCCTCTGATCTATGGCACTATGGTTTAAAAGGTTAAAAGTCTCTGGGCTATATACCCCACAAAGGCTGTGCATTTTACTTTTGTGATTTTTATATCCTTATGCTTCACTGGATACTCATTTAAACTAATTTTATATATTCTGAAAATGTTTTTTAAAAGAAAATCCCCAGTTATTTATGGCATTTAAATAGATACATAAATGAGGAAATTCAAATATTTCCTGGCTAGGTTGTATTCACCCTGTGCTCTTATTCATATGTATATGATGAGTTGGCATGACTATGTTGCTTACAAACAACCGTCCAAAGATAATCATGAAAAGCAAATATATAATAACAGTACTGAATGAAAGATGTCTGTCTACCATGAATCAGCATGAAATGTGTATTCTTCAGGGTAAGAATCCCTGAAGCAAACAGGTGTTGATATCCCTTGTTGCCTGATGCATGAGCTATGCAGGATGGTTGAGCTATAATCTGGCTTGGAGACAGAGTTGTTATAATGTTATAATGTTATAATGCTATAATGTTATAATATAATTAAATGCCTAATAATTATAGGGCATAAAAAAGAAACCACTAAGAATCAGCTCTTCCAACTCTACATAGCCTATAGTAGCAAAACCAAGACTGAAACCTAGATCTCCAGAATCCCATTTTAGCTTCGACACTAATTCAGACCCATATGACGACTCACCTGGCTGAGCCCAACTTCTTCCTGTTTCCAGAATTTCCCTTCTTCTCTATGAGTCTCAAATAGAAACCAAACTGACATTCCTAAAACAGATCTGACAATGCTGCTCCCCTTCTCAACAAGCTTCTGTGGCTCCCTTTTGCCTCTAAAAGAAAATGTAAAATTTCTTGGCATTTTATATCCTTTGGAATCTTGTTTCAGCCCGTTGTTTCAGAGTTGTTCCACGTTACTCTCCCAGTACACTATATTTCAGGCAATCGGGCATGTTTGATTTTTTTCTCTGTAAATAATGCCATTTCTTGCCCCTGCAACATGGGAGGAGTTACAGAAAGAAAGCAGGATTGCTCTTTAATAGATAGTCTCTGGCTATGAACTTGTTTTCTCCTAGTATAGACAGACTTAGGAGCCACAGGTTAGAGACAGATTGCCACTAAATACAAGGAAGTTTCCTAACAATTAGAGTTGCTCAAAAGTGAAAATTAATTTCCTAGGACATAGCAAGGGTCTTATTACTGGAGATCTGCTTGCTACTTGCCAGATTATAATGAAATACATTCTACTCATGCATGTATTAAAACCAGGTGAGATATCCATGAATTCTGAAAATCTATAATTCTGTGAGTTCAGTGATGTAGATAGATACATTTAAATATTTCTCTTTCTATATTTTTAAAGATTATAGATTGGGGGCAAATGAAATTAATTTATCAAAAAAAACATATTCTCTTTCTTCTGAGTACCTATGTACCCAAAGTTTGAGTTATTATATCAATATCTATTCTTTATTTCCTCAAAGATAATCATGCCACAGAAAATTACTAGCTGTGGAACCCTGGGTAAATTACTTGGCAACTCAACCTTGGCAATGTGATGCATGAGAACGAGTACTGATCTATCCATACTTTCACTTACTTGATCATTTTCTTCAGTTTTTAATTCAGGCATCAAAACAGCATTCTGAGAAGGGTCTACAGTTTTCACTAAACCACCAATGGGGTCCGTGACACCCCCAAAAGATCCACTGAAACTAGTAGTCTCTTAAGACACTTATAGCTCCAGATCTGCAGTCCTCTGTTTTTATTCCCTTAAACTTGACGATTTCATTAAAAACTTTCTTGTCTAAATTTATTTATAACTGTCAAATAAAACTGAATCAATCCTTGCACTGAATCCTGGAAAATCCTAATGGAAACTCTTCTCTGTCCAAAGAAATCAACGCTTATAATTGCCATTTTTCCTATCTCCAAGTGACTTCCATATCCCTGAAAACATTGCTCCCAAGTCCATGATAACTGAACTTTTAATAGCTTTTAGGATAGCAAATTGTCAGAGGATTTTTGCTAGGACTGCTTCTAGCTCAATGCCTCCTGGGAGCTGTGTTCCAGTTGAGTGGTTTCCAGCAGGTGGGAAAACACTCTCAAGATTATTTTACATAAAGGAGGAAGAAGAGCAATAGAGCCAAACCTAGCTGCCAAATTTATACCCTACACAATGAGCCATCAACAATACAAACTTGTCCCTATGAATGTTCTGATCCATGAAGTTGAAATCACCTTTACTATCTCATAAAGCTTTTGAACACCGACTGGTCCCCTCCCCCTGAATACTTTTAACCACAGATGGACATCCAGAGGAAAGAAAAGCAGCCCATGTGTTTATTTGTTTGTTTTTTAAACAGTCTATATAGCTCTTAAGGTGTAGCTCAAGAGGGTTATCCTGAGTACTACTTGAGTTACTCAAATGTTCATGTTCACTTTGAAATACATTAGTTACCATGGAAACAACACTATTTTTAGAAGGGACACAGCTTAATGCATCTATAAGTACTCTGCAAATAGGGAACGCATACACCTATTCTAAATGTTTTAATTATGAACCAGAGCTTGGAAAATAAATTCTAGATGAGATTTTTACATAGATACTGTATATTTATAGCTAAATTCCCACCTCCATATAGAAATACTAAAAAGGGAAGGAATATTTTGAGACCTTAGATTATATTAACATTTTTGTGAAATGTCATAATTTGATTGATGTCTATTAACCTCATTAGGAGTTTTTTATCAAATAAAATGGAACTAGATGAAGATATGTTTTACTTGTGCTCTTATCTCAGTAATCATGTACCTTTCCTGAGCTTTAGAAGATCAGATCTAGTCTTATTTTGCTCATTTCTAAGTCACCACAGAATACCTGTTTAAGATAAGTTTAGTCATATTAATATATATATATATATATCTTCCCCATTACATACTCACTTTCCTACTAATCTATTAGAATATGAGGTTATTGGAGTTGAGACTTTCTTGCATGCCTTGACGTATATTCCTAGTTCTTAACACAATATTTAACAAACATATGTGTATTATAAACATGCACATATGATGTTTAATGAATACTCCATATTTGTCTTTTTTCATATTCTTAACTTTATGATCCTATGCTCAGACTTTGATAGGAAGGAAAGGGAGACCAAAATAGAATTATTATAGGAAAGGTCTGATTCTGAATGATTTCTTGGGAGAATTTCAGATTTCAGAATCTTGGAGATAGAGCAGTTTGGGTTGATGTTCAAGTTAGGGTTAGGATAAGAGCAGACTGATGAGTAACTACAGTAGAACAAAATGATGCAATTATAGATTGAGAAATGGAAGGGACTTTTAAGGCCATTAATATAAGCTTCTCATTCTAAAAATGACTAACTCAATTACAAAAGTAAATGTTAGGCTAGAAACTTAAATTAATTTTTTCTGTCTCTTAAATCAATTGTTTTTCCAATGAACCACCATACCTGACCAGAGGTACATACTCAGTTAATGTTTGTTGAATGAATAAGTGCATGGATCCAATATAAAAAAAATGAAATAGTTAAGTTTAAAGTGAACAAAATTAAGACTGAGTTTGCTTATTTCAAGAAATAGATAAATTATTTCGGTATCATTTAAGAATTTAATTCATGGTACAAAAGCAAAGCCGTTCAATAAAAATTGAACAATTCTCCTGCACCAAGGCAAGGAAACAAAGAATAAATACAAGGAATTGCCAAAAGACATAGATTCTTCCGTTTCTGGAAAATTACTGCCCACTTGGGTGTGAAAAAGTTGTCGATTCTGATGAGTATTATATGAAAACAGTTTTACATCTTTAAACTGTTTTCCTAAAATACCCTGAAAACTTTAATTAGGAGAAAATAAAGGAAAATGAATCAAATCTCAGAAAAGTAAGTCATTTAAACCTAACTTCTACTTTACAACTCTTTGAGGGTTGTTTTATTTCTTTTTATTAGTATCTGAAGATTTCATGCAATCTAATAGTTAATCCACAATTTTATCAGTGTTCTTGAGTTTTATTTGAACTGCCTGGCTCAGATCTGCTTTGCAGCATTTAAAGGAATTACTGAGCATTGATATATGGCATTTGGGGAATGACTAGTAGACGATAATTTGAAGCTCATCACAAGAATGACTTTGGGACATGGCCTTGTATCTTTTCTTTTTGGATGATGAATCAAATAAAATCTGGAAAAATTTGACCTGTCATTTTCCTTACCCTCTTCTAAGACTGATGCTACCATATCATGATGTGTTACATGTTTAGAAAAAATTTCTAAGAGTGACATAGAAAGTTTCTTTTTTTAAATACTGGATTTGAAGTCAATCAGTTTTCACCTTAAGTCAGAAGTTCCATCAACATAATCATGATATTCAAAATATGGAAAATTTCTTAGTCACCATCTAGTCCCATCCACTATATAGGAGACTTCTCTACAGTGTTTCTATGAAATGAAAATAAACTTCTGCTACAAGACCTTCAAAGAAAAGTCTTCCCACCTCCTCCCAAGGCAGGCACTCCATTAAAGGAAGGTTAAAATCTGCAATTTTCTAGACCTAATTCTGCACTCCGAGCAACTCTTTCTCATCATAGCAGCCCTCTTAGATTTCTCCTTTACTTCTTCCCCCAATCAAACCATAATTTTCCAATACTAGCATCCTTAGTTTCTACTTCCTTCAAGCAATGGCTATGAATCTGAGAAACCTTTTTTAAAGTAATGATATCCAAATACATTATTGCATCATAATTTAAGAGATTTGTGTTGTTATGACTATGATATATCATTGTTGTATCACATACAGAAATAGCCAAGGGGAAAAAAAAAGAAAAGAAACTAACTTTAAATAAATACACAATCATGGATAAACCAAATTATTTTCATTTCTAAAGAGGAAATTATTATGATTAATTAAAATCTAAAATTTTATCTAGCTTGCTGCTTCAGATTCATATAGTGTTTAATGGTAACTTTAGAGAAAGTTTTAAATATTTTGGGAAATTGTTTTGAAGTATAGGGAATCTAAAACTTGACGCTAAGCAAACTAGAACTTTATAGTAGATGGCAGATTATATGTAGTACTGTAGTAAATTAATAAGCCTCATGAATAAATTACTATACAAGAAAAATTTGGAATTATATACAAAAAGTTACTAAACAATATGTCATTTAATCCATCTCTTTCCACTATTAGAATTATAATCCAAAGAGAAGAATGAAAGAATAAAAAATCTTATATGTACAAAAATAGTCATAACAACTCTTATTTGTAGTAGCAAAAACTAGAAACTAAGGAGATACCCATCATTTGGACATGAATGTGACATATGAATGTGATGTAATACTATTTTACCATAAAAATAAGGGGGGAAATTTCAAAGATACACAGATTCATATGAACTGATACAACAAGGAGTGAAAGGAGTCACAAGAACAGATTAGACCATAACACCAACATAAGAGTTGTATGTGAGTAATTTTGAAAAATTGTGAGTAATTTGAAGACATATAAACTAAAGGAGAATGAAATAAGCAAAATCAGCAAATTAAATTTAAAAATAACATAATACAAGTTATTGTCACACGATAAATTATAACCCTGTAAAATCAAGTAATTTTTACAGTATTTTCCCATCAAGTCAACTGCTCTAAAATTGCCTGCTGAATCTAAGTCCAAATCATATCCAATAGACCACAGTGCCTTAATTATATTATGATGAGCTGTTTTGAAACTTTGCTTTGTTCAAATGCTTCATGAGAGGAAAATGTATTTAATAAATCTAAATTTCAACCTAACATTAAAAACATCATTTCCCTTGGTGAACATTTCGGTAATATGAAATAGCTTTATTTTTGTTTTTAAAAACTCCTTTATATCATAGATCAATTATTACTTTTGCGTTTCTTTGCCATGTATCATAGTGGAGTTCACTTTGGAATGATAGCCCTGGTCCCAATATAGGTTATTTTATGATTCAGTGAGCTTTTGATCTCTTTGCCTAAGAAATGGTGCTAATAGAGAAAGAATACTCAGTCTCTGTTGAGGTTTTCAGTACAAAATCAATGCCTTCGAATTATTTTGAAGTGCAGAGAGCAGCAAATTTATGAAATATTTATGAGAAATCGCATCATGTCTACAGTGGTTCTCGACTGTGACTGAAGCATATGGTTTATAAATTGAAACAGGTGTGGGAGAACAGGTGGTCACAGCAATGCAAGGGCAGAGTTGGAATTTACCATGGGGAAACAAAATGATAAAGTAGGACTGCCGGTTTCGAAGGCAAGGTTTGCAGCTTTGGTGGTAACAGCATTTAGTTCTTTGCGGGGGCAAGTTCATGTTCAGCCGGGTTTCGGAGAAAACTGCCATGTCTAGCACGGGACATTTGAGAAGTGAAGCTTGTCAGTTCCTAATGGGTGGAAGAGCCAGGAAATTTTTACATGTAATGAAGAGGTTGAGCAGAAGTTCAGGAGGGAGGGAGAAAACATGAGTTCATTTCTTTATTAAGAAAATCAGAATGAAGGACTTGGGTCAGCCAGACATTCATTCTAATGATAGTGTCATACTGACTGCTCCATTGCCTCCATCTCTGCAGTTTGGCTAGTGCCCTCCTGGAGGTTGGGGAGTTGCTTTTTTTTAATACTTCAACCTTAAATTCTAGATTGCATAAAAAATGAACAAAAAGATGGGGTAAGTATCATCAATCTTTTTAAACCTCATTATCTCCCTCCATCTGAAAATTTCTTTAACCATATACAGAGTCAACTCTTGATTATTCACACAGAGGGAAACAAGTTGAAACATAAATAATAAATACAAAGAGGATAACTATCTCCTTCCTCAAAAATGATCTCTGCCTCAGTTATTTTACATTCTGGTCTTATAAATAGTTAACTGTGAAAATCAAGTTTAAGAAATAGAAAGCCTTCCTTGTTCATCTAATTTTGATCTTGTAGCAATACAGCATTTTATCAAAAAATATGATATAGCAAAAGGGGCAAGATTTAAGAATCAGAAAGACTTGGATTCTGATCCTGACTCTTAAACTGCCTCATAGTGTGATTTGGAACAAGCCTCCCCCAGACTCAATTTCTATATTAAATAAAGTGAAAATAATTTCTAAAATTATCTGAGAAAGATAAATGATGGCTTAAAAGAAATAATAAATGGAAATAAAACTAAGAATGTGCATTTCTTTCTGTTTGGTATTTTATTTTTTTCCAATTACATGTAAAAATAATTTAAACATTTTTTTTAAATTTTGAGTTCCAATTTTTCTCTCTTCCCCTTCTCCTTCCCCATTGGGAAGCCAAGCAATTTGTTATAGATTATACATGTGCAGTTCATATTAGTCATGTGCAATAAAACAGAAAAACGAGATAAAGAAAATTTTCAAATGTATGTTGTGTCCTGCATTCAGACTCTATCCATTCCGTCTTTGGAAAGAGATAATATTTTTCATCAAAAGTCCTCCAAAATTGTCTTGGATCATTGTATTGCTGAGTTTAACTAAGTTATTATATTATGGTATTGCTGTTACTGTATACAATTTTCTCTTGGTTATGCTCATTTTACTTTGCCTCAGTTCATGTCTTTCCAAGTTTTTCTGAGGTCATCTTACTTGTCATTTATTATATTACAATAGTATTCCATCACAGCCATATACCACATTTTGTTCAGCCATCTCCCAATTGACAGGCCTCCCCTTAATTTCCCATTCTTTGCCACCAGAAAAGAGCTGCTATAAATGTATTTTTGTACATATAGGTCTTTTTCCTTTTTGTTTTTGGGATACAAACCTAGAAGAGATATCATTGGCTCAGAGTATATTTTTTAGCTCCTTGAATATAGTTCCAAATTGTTCTCCACAGTGGTTAAATCAGTTCACAACTTCACCAACAGTGCATTATATCTCACTTCTCCTTTATCACTTCCATCATTTGTCATTTCTTTTTCTGTCATATTAATCAATCTGACTTCCAAATCATTTAAATGTTCATTTCTCTGATCAATAATGATTCACTGATTTTTTTTCCCAAGGGCTGCAAAAAACTTAAGTCAATTTGTCAGAAA
Organism: Sminthopsis crassicaudata; assembly: GCF_048593235.1. Taxonomy (NCBI): domain Eukaryota; kingdom Metazoa; phylum Chordata; class Mammalia; order Dasyuromorphia; family Dasyuridae; genus Sminthopsis; species Sminthopsis crassicaudata. The sequence continues at coordinate 18,689,091 of NC_133622.1, read as the reverse complement.
ACTACATGTTCGTATTTGCTATCTCATAGATATCTAAGAATATACATTTTTTAAACAATATAAACTATTTGGAAAAATACCATGCATTGTTATTTTGCTATGGTCAAGGCTTATTTCTAAACCTCCACTATAATAATTATAAAATATGAAGAGTTTAGCAATCTGGCACCAAAATGCCATGATTATAAGGCCCATAATGCAACACCCCTCTCTGTGACTCTTTAATGATCTAAAAAAGAGAGGAATAAAAAATGTTCCTTCTCACACAGTATATACATTTGTTAGATGTCCTACTTTGAATTAGTCCAACTGGACTTGGGATCTGTCAGATCTGAGTTTGAATCCTGCTTCAGATATTCCTAACAGTATGGCCAGGCTACTTAATATCTCAGTATGTCAATTTCCTCAACTAAAATGAGGAAAATATAGGTATTTTGTAGAATTATTATAAGAAAATATAACATCTGAAAAGAGTGTTAAAATTTTAAAGTACTAAATAGATGTTAGGTCTGGCTGATATTGGTTTTCTTAGTAGTATTGTAATTAATCAAGTAAAATATATGGAAGCGAATATAAAAGATTTGATCATCTAGTCTACATAAGGGAAAGCGAATCTTTCTGAAAGAAACTAAATAGCCTTCAAATAATTAAGATTTAGTTATATTTTATGATGTAAATCATTTTAACATAAAGACTTACAATGGGATTTTTAAAAAAAATCAAAATATTACGGTAAAAGATTCTTCTTTGAAACTAAGCAGAAAGTAGATAAATATGTGATATGACAAAACACTAGTAAAACCTGATAGTATATACATGTGACTATCATTCATTCCTTAAGGCCCACATATTATCTTTTTGAAATTGTCTCTGAAAATACGATTTTGGTAATTATTTTAGCAAGTTAAATTTCATCAGTTTCCCTGATATGTCATTTATATGCTTCAAAGGTTTTAGCAGAAATTCTCAAAATTAATTACAATTGCTATTTGAGCTTGCCTAAACATTGTTTCTTTGAACACTGTTTAAACTGTCACCAGTCGATTAACAGCAGTGATACCAAGAATTTTTCTCACTAATTCATCCTATTTGAAATGTCAACAAAATTTATGATTTCTCCTCTTCACACATCAAACCAATCAAAACACACTTCACAAGAAATATTTAGTGGGCCAAAAGATCATTTGAAACTTAAGTTAAATACTGTCTCAAGAGACTGTATAAAACGTTAACAGAGAAATTAGACTTCTCCATAACAGCTCCCAGATGCCTTGGATTTGTCTGCAATGGCCTGAAATCTCATACTTCACAAATGTGTGGTAAACACATCACTCTTTAAAAAATGTTTAGGCCTATCTAAACATTATTAACCCCTCATTGAGTGCCTCAATCTACACAACAGAGAGAAAAATCACAGCTTTCTCATCAGAATTTTTAAAATTATACATAATGAGGGGATTGAGTAGGAGGTAATGTAAAATATAATACACTAAAATATAATCACTCAATTTTTTATTCACCCAGTTTACTGGGTTCAATTTGAGGTAGTGGGATAATGATGGTACTTTATATGACTCTAGTCTCGTATCTCAGCTCATCTCAGAAATCGGAAAGCTATATAATTTAGTTTGCACCATGCTAACAATAAAATACATAATTGGGACTAAAACAATTAAGGAATTGGGGAGATAATCTTAAAGCATATAAATTCCAAGATTTAGCATCTCATTTCCAAACTAATAGAGAGGACCACAATCCCCTCTGAAATTAATAGCAAGTCTCTATGTAAATGGACCGGAAATTGTGACAGATCAACTCACAAAGAATAATTATCTCAGTGCAAAGTTTCTATACCTTCCTCTTCCTTGGCTGAGGTAGGTGGTTCTCCCTCCTATGTCCTTTCAGTCTCCTCTCAGCATTTTGGCAAAAAGCTCTGCCATTGTTAGCCTCGGTTCTACCCTAGATACTTTGATTATGATCCCCTCAAATGTGATCCTAATATCTCAAAAAAAATCTGTAATACTCTTGATATCATATTTGATTCTAGTTACAAATTTACACAAACTTTGATGTCTTGGTATTTTTATTGAGTATTGACCTAGAACAGCTAGGTGGTATAGTGGACAAAGTGTCAAGCTTGGAGTCTGGAGGACTTATAATCCTTAAATCAAATACTTATAAGCTATGTGACCCTGGACAAGTCACTTTACATTATTTGCCTTAGTTTCTTCATCTGTAAAATGGTATGGAGAAGAAAATGGCAAATAATTCCAGTGTCTTTGGACATTGGGAAACCCCAAACAAGTCATAAAGAATCAAACACAATTGAAAAATGACTGAAAAACAACATCCCCATTATCCTAGAAGCCTCGAGTCTCCTGGGGCATGCTATGTTTTTTCTGAGACATGGTTCTTTTAGTGATAAAATACTCTAGGAGGTAGGGTACACATTCTTCCAGAAATAAGAAAGAGGTAAAGAACGATCTTAGAGAGAAAAAGAAATGGGACATTTCATGTGGGCTCCAACACCTCTTCCAGTGCCTTATTTCACATCAAGAGAATATTCTCTTATAACAGAATCCCTTTTTCATCTTGCCTCATTCATTACTGTTAAAACCTTCACCAAAAGGACTTAACTTAAACAAAAATTTGAGATAGTTTTCCTTTGGTGTCTACAATCTTCCCTTCTATGGTCTTATTCTAGTTCATAAACCATTCTTCCTTCAAAGCATACAGTGTTCCCTCTTTTGTTTCCCTACTCCATCCCCCATCCATATCTGGACATATAAAATAATGTACTGTCAATGGCAACTTACTAGTAATTTAACCAAATGATCCTTGTTTAAAGATTGCTCACAATTTAAGCCTAAACATTTTCTCTCTTTTCCTCCCCTCTCCCTCATTCTTTATATAAAGAAACACTTCCCACTTCAATTAAATGAAAGAAAGATGTAGGATGGAGTGGACGTTACCCTTTAAACTATTCCTGTTTATCAAACTGAAATTTCCATTTACACATCAATAACTCATTGTCTCTCTAAGGAAAGACTTCACTAAGGATACAGTTAATGACATGAGATTTCCTGAACCATCCCTAAGACAAAATTCTAGAGAAATGAAAAAGTTTGGAAAAGATAAGGTCTTCTGGTTAAGACCAATAAAGGATTACAACTGAAAGTGTCCTATCCTAATCTTCTTTCACTTGCTGTGAGCATAATTTAGTTTAAAAAAAAAAAGCAACAACAAATCTATGAAGAGTCTTTAAAGACCAATATTATTTTACAGAACTTCTACTCAATTCAATTCTTCTGATTTTATTGACGAAGATTAGATATGATATAATGTTACCTTGGATTTTATATTTTGGCTTTCCTTTAATCCCCCACCTGTCTAACCTTACTTACAACCCTTCATTTCTCCTCTCATTTGTCTACCATCTAATGATACAAAAGAGAAAAATCCAAATTTAGCTTTTTTCCCCCAAATATTAGTAACTTCTTCTGGAGACCCAGCTCTGGATTGAATTTTGGGGTAGGGTAATCCTTGTTGATTTTCTCACTCTGGATGTCTCATCTCCAGACATGTATTTCTCCCAAATCAGCCTGGTTTGAATGATTAGTCAGTTTTCACTACATTGGAATTTTTCTTGAGGAGAAATCTTATTCAAGAGCAAGATGGATATAGCATCCTCAGAACCTCTGACAAATCAAAACCTTAAAAATTTTATATTTGAGGTGAGTGGACTTCTAATTGGACTGAATTATCACATCCTGAAATACTGCACAACATTCATGTTATATTTAAGACACTTCCATTGATAAAAGGCACTCTTCCCATTACATATTAAGAATAATCACGTCATTTCTCCCATTAGAAGAAGAGAAATTTAAGGATTTAACTCTAAAATTTCTCATCAACAACTGAACTTAATAGAATCATAAAGAAAAATACATATTTTTAAGAACCAATAATTATACATCCCTTTGCCAACACCTAAGGATTTCAAAGAAACATAACAGGTTTTTTGTGATGTTCATGGTCTAAATCGTGTAGTACTTTGGGAGAGATGACACAAGTTTGAACAAAAATTGAAGCATTTTCTTTTATCACATAGACTTTCTTGAAATGGAAATGTATATTTTGAATGTTATATTATATTCTGATATCCCTATGGTACTTTTTTCATTTCTTATTTATTTAAGTTTAAAATCAAGTTAAAAATTTTAAAATTGAAGCCATCATTCTAAAAATAGTCTTTATATTGCACTTTATGATTAACAACATACTTTGAATATAGCAACCTTATGATGATAGGACTTAAAAGTATTATTAGCCTTAGTATACATATGGGAAAACTGAGGATAAGAGAAATTATGTGAGTTGTTTAAAGATATATGATTAATACTTGTCAGAGTTGTGATTCAAATATGAGTCTCTCTCACCTTCAAGTCTAGCGCTCTGTCACATCTCCTACTGGTCTTCCTACTAACTTCAAATATGGCTTGCCAATATTTTATTCAATTTTCTGAGATCCCAATAATTATCCTATAACTAGTAGCATAAAATACATCATCCAGACAATATATGTTCATAAAAAGAGGTTCATAATTCACATGATAAGAACAAAGCATGACAAGTGAGGATTGACCTTGTATATACAGAATGTTAGAGGGAGAGAAGAAGAAAAAAAAGGAAGAGAAAGAAGGAGGGGGAGAGGGAAAGAGAGGGAGGGAAAGAAGGAAATAGGGAGAGACAAAGAAGAAGGAGAGGAAGAGTGAGAATCCAAATAGTATGCTGGAGGAGGGAAGGGGTAAGACTCTGAGGGGGAAAGGGGGAGACAAACGGGAGAAAAAGGGAAACATAATCAGTATATTGCATAGCTCCCTAGTTGAGAATTTATAGCAAAACTCACAGGATAAAGTGCATCTGTACTGTTGGAGGGATCACCCATATGTATACAAAGCCATGGATCTAAAAAAAAATAAGAAGCTGAAATAAAAATGATTTAGAAAGGGCTTTGATCTGAGAAATGTGTATGACTGTTCTACTTCTCCCATTCACTTTGCACCTATAGGCATAAAATATAAAATAGGATTCTTGTCTCTCTTTAAAATAAATAAAAATTAAACACATTGAACCCTTATATTAGGATTTAACTTCATTTATGATTTTCAGTATAATTCTCCAATCTGAAGAAGTCCAAGTTTCTAGCATGATCAAATTAAAACCAAATAACAAGATCATCATTCACAAGTGGAAAATGCTAAGTCACTCAGCTAGCCACCTCAGAACTCCCTCCAGAGAAGTGTCAAGCAGAGCATGGAGTCCAGAGGAAACAGAGCAGGAAGCAGCAGATGAGGAAGAAGCGACAGGTGCAGCCATCTGCTTTCCTCTCATCTCTACTCCCATGGCACCATGATGCAGAATGCCCAGCAAAGACAAAGGAAACAAAAGCGCTTAATGAACGCAGGCTGAGGAAACAGAGCAAGCTCTTTCCCACTGAGTCCATGGTGCATGGTCCCCACAGAGGGATCAGGACTATTGAACTCTTCCAGTGGTTCATGGAGGGAAGCAAGATGGAGATAGAGGGATGGCTACCAAGGATGGAAAAGCAAATTAAACCTAAAATTCAACAAGAAAGCCAAGAAGACAGAATCTATATGTAGATTGGAAGATGGAGAAATGGAAAACCATTTCTAGCTGCCCTAGATCCCAACCCCACCATAAAGATCTGCAAACAGAGGTTGAATGGGTGCCTTTTTCATCCCAAGCACACATTTTGTGGAAAAATACTCAGAGCTCCTAGAGAGGGGTCCATGTCACGTCAATGAATGATCCACAGATTGTACGTCTGCTTAGGTACAAACTTTACAATATTTAGCACTTCTTGGAAGCAGACATCAAAATGTAGATGGTGGAGTAAATATTCCCAATAAGCATTGAGATATTTACTTAGTAGCCATTTATATAGTTCTCCTTTAGTAACTTCCAAATTGTTAGTCTGGTGAGATTGTTTTTTAGGGGATGGAAAGAAGGGGATATGTGTGTATAGGGGATATGTATGTGTTTATATGGCTTCCCAAAGGGCTTCCATTCTTAAGTGAGAAAAGAAAGGCAGATAACCAAAGTCAAATTATTTGGGGATAGAATAAGGTTTTATCACAAAGTATTAGGGGACTCAAGTTCTTTTTAGGTGATTTTATTTTTGTCATCCTATTTTATCTATACCATATTCCCTCCTACTTTTCATTTTTCTACACTGTATTTTCACCTCTGTTTTATATCCTTCTCTTCAAAATTATTTTAAGGCTTTGCTCTGAGACATAGCATTTTAGGTAGGGTGGATCAAAGTGGAAAAATAAAAAAGAAAGAAAGAAAAGAGAGAGGGAGAATGGGAAGGAAAAAAGGAAGAAAGGAGAAAGAGACAGGGAAGGAGTGAAGGAAGGGAGGGACGAAGAGAGAGAGGGAAAGAAGGAAGCAAGGAAAGTGGGAGGGAGGAAATAAATAGGGATGAGAGGTTTTGGGTGTGTGTGTGTGTGTGTGTGTCCCACATCAAGCACTACAGCATCCCAAATTTTCTAGAGACTCATGTACAGATTTAAGATTATAAAAGATATCACATTTCTCATACAAAATTTCATTCACTCTGCTATCTCCTGAAAGTGATGACTAACTTTGTAAATATAAGTTTCAAGCAATAAAGTCTTTCAATTTAGACACTACAACCCTGATATAAATTAATTATTACTGTCTGATTCACCTTGTTGATTTGCTAGACTTACATATGCTTCAGTATAAGAAGTATGTTCTTTTTAATATGAAAATTTACAGTTGGATAGGTGAACTTTCTATGATTTATATTAATATATGAAGGACATTATGAAATCCCCAAGGACCATTCATTTTAACATAGACAGCTTTGCACAGTTAACATATTTTAATTGTTTGCTAATGTTTGAGGAAAATAAATGTGTGCTCAAATACATTACAGATTTCTGAAACTTTAAATGTCAAGTGGATTTTTTTTCAGCTAAAGTGGAAAGTATTTTCTTTCACAAAATTTAGTAGCATAATTTGTTGAACCAAGTATATAGACTAGAGCATCTGTACTGAATTTTAAATCTTAATGATTCTATGTATGATTTCTGGTGTAAGGTAATGTAATTTTATTATGTTCTTCATATTCATCCATAGAATACTGAAGACCATTCTGGAAACAATTTTAGGCCTCCATTGAAAACAAGTTAAAAAGAGGTATCAATAAAGCTTAAAAAAAGAACTCTTAAACAAAGTTAATATGAAACCCTAACTTTTTAGCTTCATCTTCAATTATAACACCCTCACCAAATCGTATTGCTTTGCCATCTAAGCATATCTTGTACCTTCCCACTTTTATGCCTTTGCCTGGGCAGTTGTCTGTGTCTGAAACATCCTTTTCTTCCTCTTTCTCTTTTCATCTTTGCTCTCTTCCTCCATCATATGCTGAATCAACACTCATCTTTTATAAGCTCATTGAAATGATATGGAGCTTCTCTTTATCCTTCCATTAAAAATGACCTTTCCCATCAAACTTCAAATATATTTTACACCTAATTCAGTTATATATTTTATGCTTATTTGATCCAAGTTTTCCCCTTATACCTTTACTATAATATACCTAACGACTTAAAGAACTACGTTTTGCTTATGCATTCATTAATTTATTATTGCTAGTATTGTGTGGCTGCCACAGTAAATAAGACAAAAAACAGAGTAATATGATGATTACAGAACTTATCTTGGATTCAGGAAAATTTCAAGTCTCATTTCTAGCAAATAATGGCTATGTGATCCTGAGAAATTACCTTAAAATCTTGCTCCAGGCAACTCTTGTAAAATAATGAGTTGCACAAAAGATGCCAAAATACATTGGTAGAGGTGATTTCCTCTACCAAGGAAATCACTGGTACTATTATTATGAATTTAACTGTAAGCAAAATCAAACATTTCAATATATAAAGAAAAAACAAAAAGAGGATATAAATTTTATAAACTTCTAATTATAAACTTCTAATCTACCTTTCTGCTCAACAAAGCACTCAGTCCGTACATAAGAGTGAAGTTTGATAAATTTTCATATATTTGCACTTTCTTAACTATTCTTAAATTCTTATCATTTTAACTTTTAAAATTTGTGATAAATTCCTATTGACTTTCCACTCTAGTTCAAACTGATTTGTCTGGTAGCAATGATCAATGACAACTTTGTCAGTCTTATATCATTTTAGACTACTAGTCAGGCTCCTGAATTATTTATATGTAAAGTTTCTATATAATCTTAGATCCAGGCCAAATGGACTACTCTTCCCCCTCCTCCCAACTTCCCGCCAGAAAACACTATGGATTTTGCTTTTCAAGGCTTAACTCACACCTGCCCTATAACTAAATGTCTTCCCTTTTAACTTATTCAATTCCCACCAATTTTTAAAAGTCAATCTCAAATAACAGGCAACATTTTAGGAGGATTGGGAAAGAGATTCACCAGCAGCTAGGCAATCAGTGAAAGTATCAGCTAAAATCACCTCTATTATTCGGTTAAGTAACTAAAAACAGTAGTTCCTTCTACAGAATAATCATAGCCCTTTGTTTCAATCTCTTCTATGTATCTATAGAGGCTCATTTTCTTTATAGCGGCCTCTGTCCTTCACTTAAATTAAATAAGATGATTTTTAAAGTCACTTCCAGCACTAAAATTCATTCATCTTCCATACAGCAAAATCTGTCGCTTTTCCCAGCATGCTTTTCCCAGCTTTTCTTTATTCTTATTAAGTTGTCTTGGTCCATGTTGCAATTGTTTCACATATACTTATGCAAATATCAGGAAAATTAAAAAGCATTCATGTTAACTGTCTCCATAGAAAGCATCCTTAGAGTTTCAGTTATTTCTTGAAAATTATCTGTAGGCAAGCAACTAGAAATGGTAAATGACTAGGAACTGTTTCATTTCTCTCACATACACACATGCAACACTCCACATGTTTATAAATGAGGAGAATAACAATGATGATGGGTGTCTACAACTCTCTGTAACTTATTACAAAGATGGAAAGCAAGATAAATAGGTCAAAGTAAAGAGATAAAAGCAGAAGAGAGGTGGCAAACTGGATAGAGCATCAGTCTCCGACACTTCTTAGTCATGGAATTCTGGGCAAATCATTTGACTTTGTTTGCCTTAGTTTTATCAAATTTATAAAATTAGCTAGAGAAGGCAATGGCAAACCATTTTAGTATGTCTGCCAAGAAAAATCTTAGATGGGATCCTGAAGATCAGACGTTATCACTGATACAATGAAACACAAATAATAATGCAAGTAATACATAAATAAATACTGCGCAAACCAAAAAGTCTAGTTTACTGCCTCACCATGGCATGGAAGTGACTCTGTGTTTTGAAGTCTAGACAAGTGGACCACCATCTCTAACTGATTCTAGCATGTTAGCAAGAATTGGAGCACAGTCTTACAAAAGTCTTATAGTATTCTTGTGGAAAAGAAAAGTTTAGAAAACAGAACAAGTGAATGTCTTTGGAACTCATTGAATGGCTAGATTCAAAGGGTACTAAGTAATGTTTCATTGGCAAATTGGCAAAGGGTCTTTATTGGAGTGTCTGTGGAGAGATTTATGCTTGATATGTGATATTTAATAGCATCATCAATGACTTGAATAAATACATATATGTTTGTTACATTTTCAGATGTCATAGAGTTAGAATGCTTAACTAAAATCCTGGATGATGAAAACAGGGGAAGATCCAAAAAAGATCTTGACAGCTTAGAGCATTGATATTAATCTAATTAGATAGAATTTCATAGGATTTAACAAAGTTTTACACTTGGATTCAAGCAATCAACTTCACAAATACACAAAAAGAGATTGAGGTATAGATTCCAGCATCTTCAACACAACCACAAATGGGGTCTCATTAACTGAATATGTGGGTCACAAAATTATGTGTTTTTATCATTAAATGTTAGATTTGTGTACCTATTTCATATACCCATAGCTTAGGGTCACATGACAATTTCCTCAAACAAACAAAACAAAACAAATAAACAAAAAAGTGGGAAAAAATGTAAGAATCCCTGGTTTCAACCAGAATTTGTCTTAAAAAGATATATAGGGTTTTTATCATTTATTGCAAATCAATGTGAATAATATTCTCTGATTCAACTTAGTACCATCCTGAATTTGGTATGAATCAACATTAATTTAAATACTATGGTCTGTGTTTTTTTTGTTGTTTTGTTTTGTTTTGTTTGTTTTTTGTTTTTTGTTTTTGTTAAATCCACACTAACCCTTAAAGACCATACGTTAAATATTGAGTTTTCATTCTGCTTTGATGGAAGGAATTGCCAATGCATCAGTGTTTCAAAACATTTTTGATTCTCTAGATGTGGGCATTCAATGAAATGAGCACACCTCATCTGTAAGATTTTTCCATATCCTTTCATAAATATACCTAAAGGATCTTAAATAGGTCTTTTAATGTCATCTGGGTAGTAGAGTACAATAAGACTACCAATCTGGTATAACACGTCTACAATGAATAAGTCAATAGAAGTATTTAAGTACAATGAAAGCATATTTTCTCAATTAGCTTTTTCCCCTGACTTCCACAATCATAATGTCTTTCACATGATGCTTTGGCATTTTTTAAAAGGAAAGGAAATGATGGCTATATGCAAAAGGCATGGCAAGACCCAAATCAATCAGTGGTATTGGAAGTTTGAGGATAACTGATACCAAGTCCTTTCCTGACTAGTTCTTGGATTTAGCATTTTATACCATACCCACCAGTTCTTCTCTTTCCCTTCTAACACTCTTACCATACATCTTATCCTTTGGGCTTTTAAAACCCTTTTGTGCATTTATAAAAGAGATACTCTCATACAAATGTCTGGGGAACCCCGGAATGGCTATTTATAATAAGAGTATTGATCAAAATCTAATTCAAGTTATAATAACTAAAACTGAAAAAGCTGTATTAAATATGCTCTGGTGCATGCATTTCTCTTCATTGATTTCATCATGGCATTAATGGAATATTAACTCTTTATTTTTCATTTATGATTAAGCTTATTATTAGATACATTTTATCGATGCATTTTCAAGTGCCTGGATCAGTAGAAGTACTTTAAAGAGGCAATAGGACAATTGGGATAAAACAGGAAAAGAAAATTATGAATTCTACCCCTGGATGCTGAAATAACAAGCAAAAGCAAGTAACTCATTTTCATCATTCATTGTTGTCCTTCATACTTGAAGAGAACCAAAATGACATCACAATACTAGGGTCAAAGTACACTGTGTCTGACTGAGGTTGATCAGACCCATATGTCTTCGGAAGGCTCTACCACAGGTCAAACACAAATAATCCATTTGAACTTCTGGGATAGATTGTTTCTAAATGGGTGCATCCAATAGTAAAATAATGAAATGGTAAAATGCTGTCGGTAATGTGTTTTGACTTGAATTAAGGAACAGCCTCACTCCTTTTTTCAGTCAGCAGAGTCCAGATAAATGTTAAGAGTCAAGACAACTGGCAATAGCCTGGGATGCAAGAGATGACCTTAGCATCTTTGATGTCCAACAGTGCTCATGGACTGTTGGAACACATTGTTCAGGTCCACTTAATTCACTGACAAATTTGACACTCATCAGTTCTTCTTAACCTGCTTTGGCTTATACCTCAGATATCATTAAATCTGAATTTTTTCCCCTCAATGTGGGAGTCTAAAATATATCTGACTGAAAATACATTACTTTTACATTTTTCTTCCTTCCTTCCTCCCTCCCTTCCTTTCTTTCTTCCCTCTTTCCTTATTTCATTTGCATTTCAAAGACTAGCATAAGCTGAGCAGAGAGAACTGGAATTAGATTCACAAGACATCTTGGTTCAAGACATAATTCTCCTATTTATAAGTTTTGTGATTCTGGACACAGAAACAAACTCTCTGAGTTTCAATTTTCTTATCTATTATAAGTTATTAATAACAATTACAAGAGGCAAAAAACATCCTGGATTTCAAGGGGCTTAAAATCAATGGAGATGGGGGCAAATTGCAAATAAATGTATACACATACACACACACACACACACACACACACACACACACACACACACATATATATATATATATATATATATATATATATATATATATATATATACAGAGAGAGAGAGAGAGAGAGAGAGAGAGAGAGAGAGAGAGAGAGAGAGAAGAAAGAAAGAGAGAGAACAAATGTAAATAGGAAATAATTAACAGAGGGAAAGCTATGGAACTAGAAGAGTAGGAAGGCATCCTAAAGAACCTGGAATTGTAGTTGAGACTTAAGAAAGCTAGTGAGGTTATCAAGTCAGAACGAAGGAGAGTGAGAACATTTCAAGCAGGATAGACATCCAGATAAAAGAGAAAGCTAATGGAGTTTATTGAAAGTAAGTGGGTGACATGATCAGAACTGTGTTTTAAGAAAATCACTTAGATGCTGAATAGAAGACAGATTGGATTGGAGAGAGACAAGAAGGCAAGCACAGCCATATACAGGCTATTGCAATAATCAATGCATGAGATGTTGAGAGATTATATATAATAGAGGTATGTGAGGAATTATAAAGCTATGTATTTATTTATTTAATATAAAGCCTTCACAATATGTATCACTATAAAAATCTATAATTTCTTACACAATATACTGATTAATAAGCAGATAAGGTGTGACAAAGTCCCAAATGAATCGTATTTGATGTTTAAATATGGAATAAGCTGTCCCTAAAGTTCCATTCCAAATAAAACCCCTTTGTTGATTGCTACAAAGACTTTTTCTGATTCATTCTAAATTCATCATCTATTCAAGTATTACAAATATATACAATTAATTCAAACACACTAAGAATACTAGAGTATTTGACAACACACAGAAAACTGTTCCCAATTTAAAACAAGACATCAGCACAACCAATTTTTCAAATGACATTCATTGGGGAGATGGCTTACCTCCATTATGTTTTGCTTAGCTTTGAAATGTCATCAACTCTTTTAAATATGACAAAATGTAGTTTCTAAATAAAGAAGGTATGAAATCAACATACCATATTAATTATTTGATAAATAAATTATGTATCAAGTTATATTTTTCCACTGAAAAATCCATTAACCAACTCCTTCATTAGTAGACTTTTTTTTTCCCTCCAGTGTGGTCAACATTTCATTTGGAATGGGTAAGTATAAACATCTATAACAAGGCAAGATATAAATCAAAGGCTTCAATCCTGAAATCAGATCATATTGAACTAGTAGATTAAAACGATATCTACAAATGATTCACTGAGCTTAATGATATCAAAAGAAAAACTTACTGGTCTTGTAAAAATGAAGCTGAGGGGGAGAGGAACATTTTTAAAGTAACTATGACCTATATAATGCTAGCTTTTATCTTTATCTCCTGAACAAAAAAATGGACCATGTTAGATTTAGGAAACTTTAAGAACAGCAACAAATATATAATATTTATAAAACACAGACACAACTGACTTATGTTAACTAAAGAAATATTATCATTATGGCATTAAAATGTGGGAAAAAATTAATAGACATTTTTTCTCAATAGTATTTTATTTTTCTAAATACTTGTAGAGATAGTTTTCAACGTTCTTTTTTAATACTTTTTGTTCCAAGGTTTTCTTCCCTCCTTTCCCTCTCCCCTCCCCTAGACAGCAATCTGATATATGTTAAAATGTGTAATCATTTTAAACATTTAATAGACATTCTTAATGCACATTATAAATGTACTAAAATTATCAGAAATATCTTGGGACTCAGAAAACATCACTTCCATTAAAAGCCAATGATATGCAAATAGCTACTGTATTTCTAGAATGTAAAAGGTGATAATACCTTTGGATGGAGTTAATGAAGAGATCAAGAATCAAGAGTGAAATCAAAAACCATCTATGGATTATATCTTCATGAATTCAACAAATTATCAAGGGAAAAAAGTACCCAAGAATTGAATGACTCATGGAAACTTATTTGGAAAAACAAAGGGTTTTATGATGGTGAAGCAAGACAAACCCACTATTATCAGCAACTAAAGAGTAACCTTAAAAATCCTGGACTTAGTATTCAATGTAAAACCTTCAAGGAAAAGATGGAGCATGTGCAAATAATTACTGCAAATTGTAAAAAGAAAAATTAATACCTAGTTAGACATGATTTTATAGTTAGAATTATATGCCTTTCCTGATTTTTCTCGCACAACATGTCTAATATAGAAACATGTTTAAAAGGATTTACATGCATAGCCTAAATCACATTGATTGCTTCCTTCAATGGGTAAGGGGGAGGCAAGGGAAGGGAAAAAGGAAAAAAATTGGAACTCAAAACCTTACAAAATGCATGTTGAAAACTATCTTTATATGCAATTAGAAAAAAAAATACTATTGAAGAAAAAAAAATATACCTTTCATAGGCAAAAACTCCATACTACAAACACAGATCTCAAAATATCTTGAAAAATTCTTCCAATAAACTAAGCCGAAACTGGGTCATTTTGATAAATCAGATTGTCTACAATCATATAGTTGTTACATTGATTAAAATCAAGCTTACGGAAAAAGAATTTAAAGAAAAATGTCGAACTTACTGGTTTACATGGAATAAAAAGGGAAGTATAAAGACCTGACAGAGGAGTTAAGATTATGTGTGACAGGATGATATACCCATAATCCCTGTTCTCCTATCTGTTACTGGAACTGCAACAAAAAGGTTTTCATTGAACTTACACAATATATCTTATATCTTGATCCTTATAAATTATTTTATAAAATGTAGTTATTTTATTTACATGTGCAAACAAATACCAAATATAAAGGAATAATAGTATAGTTTTTCGACTAATAATCTTTCTGTGTAAATGCAGGGGAAGAAGAGAAAAAATTTAAAACTTCCCAGCCTCACAATGTCAAAAACAATTATGGTAAGGTATGACTTCTAGTAAGGACTCTCATGAGTCTGCCTATACTTAAACTACTTTTATATCTTTCCTAAATAGGACTAAAACTTCCAAAGTAGAGAGGAAGTCAGACCAAAACAACTTTAAAAATCACTTCAAACACATTGAAGACAGTTATAAAATTCTGCTAGATATACAATATTAATTAAATTAAACAGATTATTCATCAAATAGAAACTGTCTATAATAATATCAAAAGAAGGAAAGGAAAGGTAATGTTTACATAGCAACTACTTTATACTAGGTGCTATATACTGTGTTTTTTTAAACAAATATTATGTTATTTGATCTATTAAAAAACACTCTACATGCTATTATTATTCCCATTATATAGTTGATAAAAACAGATGTTAATTGACCTTCCCAGAGTTCCATAGGTCATGTTTGAGGCTAAATTTATACTCAGACATTCCTTAATAGGCTCATGATTCTATCCACTGTGTTATCTGCTACCTTTTATGCTATAAAATATATATGCATATACATATATATTTAAAATGCCACCAAAATATTATTTGAACCAAAGAAATATAAAGTCACTAATATAAACTAAGAAAATATAGAGAATGAAGACTTCAAATTCAAATCTGGAAGCTAATTCAATACTACAAAAATATATTTTGTCTATTCCATACATGACACATTAAGCAAAGTCTAAACACATCAAGAAACCTAAAAGAATTGTGAAGGCAGAATTCAATGGCAAGATGATGTTTAATGTAATTAACACTTATATGTGATATCCAATTTAACTACAATTTTGAAAGTCTAAAGTGGTCCATAATAGATTAAAAAAAAAAAAACCTAAACAATACTAAGAAAATATATGGCCCAGTACGATATAGTAGCTATGCAAATATTGTCACTTTAGAAAGGACGCAAAAACAAATATTCTCAAATCACATGGTAAGAATACTGTTTTAATGGACATCCCTTATGGAATACTCATAACCTCTCAATTACATGGAATAAAAAACTTCTTGACATATAAAAATCAAGTGAAATTTTTGTTTAGGGTGCAAAAAAGATGAAGTATTTATTATTTTTTGTATCTTTTCTGCTACTGGAGTCAGCTTGAAAATTTTAGGGTTTAAGATTATGTACCAGAAGTTTTCTCTCCTTCATTGATTAACAGGTAATAATGCCCCACACTACATGTGCAAAACTTCTAAATAGACTTGAAAGGTCAACAAATAAAAGTCTACTGAACTTGAAGCATTATCTTGGATAAAATAATTGCTTATGATTATTCAGAAAGAACACTAATGCACAAATAATTTGAGAACAATATTGGTAATGGATTTTGTCTCCTGCACAAAACTTTCTAATTACATGACAAAAGTCTCAAAATATAGGAATTTAGCAAAAACAATCAAAACTAGAGGAAAAAGAGGTCAAACAAACTATCCTAGTTGCCTATTACTGGAACTTTTCTAATGATGCTTTCAGATAGAACACAAAACATAAGCTTATATCCCAATCGTTGCATTCAGTTACAAAAAGGATTTTCTTCATCTTTATTTTCTTCATCTGTACCAAATTTTGCTAACCAATAATCATTAAAATATCTAGTATAATATTAATTTTTCTCAATATCTTTTTATATTTGGGCTTCATTGGACATTAAGATGAAAAAAATAATCATAGGGCATTGAATTTGAATTTTTAAAAAATGGGTTTGATTCCTAAACTTGTCATTTATTACTTATCTGCTCACGGGGAAGTCATTTACCCTTCGGGAGCTTCTATGATCTCCTCTATATAATGATACTAATATTACTATTTATCTCATAGTTTTGTTCTGAAGAAAGTGATATGTACGTCTTAAAACAATAAAACAAAATCATTCTTATTTATATGCAGCCTCAGAAAAGGAAAAAAAAAAAAAGAAAAAAGAAAGTATATTGCCACTACTGTCTGTAACACTGAAGTTCCTCTTCCTATGTTGCTGCAAATTTCTTCCTCCTCTCACACATTCATACCTTGTAGGATTCACTGTTGGGATTCTGAATCTATTCCTATTCCACCATGGACTTAGGACTTGGTTAAGATCCTACATGTATGACTTAACTATGACCTTCAGCAAATGATTTAATCTGCCTGACCAAAGTTTCCTCATCTGTACAAAAAAGGGGGTTAGACTAGATAGCCTTCAATGTCACACTGGCTCCAAACCTATGAGTCAGGAACTTCAACCTTTCACCAAACATAAGACTTTTAAAATATCTGATTTCTATATCAGGTAATTGGGTGAATAACATTAAAGCAAGGTTAAATGATGCCATAATGGGGTTTGGGGCTTACACACACAC
Source organism: Sminthopsis crassicaudata (assembly GCF_048593235.1). Taxonomy (NCBI): domain Eukaryota; kingdom Metazoa; phylum Chordata; class Mammalia; order Dasyuromorphia; family Dasyuridae; genus Sminthopsis; species Sminthopsis crassicaudata. The sequence continues at coordinate 18,671,728 of NC_133622.1, read as the reverse complement.
ACATACACATAAAAAGATAAAATCATTCTTACAAGGAGCTAATGTTCTATCTGCATGAGGAGGGAAATATATGTAAATATACAAGTAATACATATGCATATATATGTTTATGCTAAATATATAGAAATATAACATGTATGTATATGTATATCATATGTGTGCTCTGTATGTTTATAGATACAAAATACAAAGCTATTGCTATAGCTTATATGTTACATGACATGAATGTATATGTTCATATATATGAATATACACTTAAATAAATTATTTATTTATAATTTACTAATAATTTATTTGCATTTTATTACAATTTATTTATTTGCAATTAAGCAATATGGTGTATTTTCCCCTGCAGAAATGAACAGGATTTTATTTGGATGATTGAAACACATGAGAATGAAAATATTAATATCTCTTTATCACAAAATTTGACATTTTGAGCTAGAAGGAACTCAGAGGCTATTTTTTTCATCTCCCCTCTCCCCCTTCCCATTTTATAGGGAAAGGAAATTTGTGTGACTTAGCCCAAGATCATGTTAGCTGTAAGGATACATGGATATTGATCCCCTAATATAAGGACTCCAAAGAATTGCTATAACTAGGTCATGATCTAGCTATGGGATACCTCAAGCCAGTCATTTCCTTCCCCTAGGGCTTAAGTTTCCTCATTTGCAAAATTAAGGCATTTGACTAGGTGATTTCTGAGATATTTGTCAGTTTTAAAATTCAGTAATTCCAAAATGCTTGACTGGTATTCTAGATTTAGACGTTAATGCATAGTAATAATGGCAGGAAGACCATTGCTCATGGTTTCAGGAGATGGGATTTCTCATCTTAGCTCTAACACCAAACACACGTTCTAGAATGAAAGTATGTCATGATTTTTCTTAAACTCTACCATTCAGGACAACGGAGCTTTTCTCTGTTACTTAGATATACACTAACTCATTTCCCACTTTTGTATATTTGCACAGCATATTCCTCATGCCTTAAATATATTACTTCCTCACCTCTGCTTCATAATTTTATTCCTTCAAATCATAGCTCAATTATTACTCTCTATTAGAAGCCCTTCCTCATCTCCCCAGTGGCTAATGCTCACCCTCCCTTACTGGCTTATATTTCTTTGTATTTGTTCATTTTGATTATGTATATATATATATATATATATATATATATATATATATATATACTTATACTTATTTCCTCTATATATACATATATATACTTATAATTATTACATATACACATACATATATATATTACATATACATGTAGGTTTATATAAGTATGTATACATATGTGTGTATATATGTATGAAAATATCTAGCTATATATATGTATGTGTGTATATGTACACGCACATATATGTATATAAAATCACATACATATACACACACACACACACACACACACACACTTTTCCCTCCCCACCATTGGATATGAGGACTTCAAGAGAAGGGATTATTTTACCCTTGTATTTGTAATCCAGGCACCTAACACAATATTTGACACATAAAAAGCACTTAAAATGTTCCTTCATTCATTGACCTTCTATTTTATTCTAAGCAAGTCACTTAACCTGTGTATTGCTTAATTTCCTCCTTTGGCAAATGGGAATAATAATCATTCTATTACCTAATCCCAGGACAGTTGTGAAGAAACTGCTTTGGAAGCCTTAAGGTTATGTGTCAAGATGAGTTATTACTGTTTATAAACCACTAAAAATTATAGAAATGTCAGTGGTTAATGTCATTACTTCTTGTCACGGGGCACTTGGAAGAATGGAGAGTTGGTAAAAGTGAGCACACCTGCCTTGTGTGTCCCACTTTCTTTCTTCCTGTCCTCTCTCTCATTCAGATCAAGGACAGAAACATGGAGCACTCTCTTCAGGACAAAGTCAAGGTGTTTCAAGCCATGTGGCATTTTTATGAATCCATTGACAAGCATAATCAGGTGTTTGCCCCAGAGGGTGGTTACAATATGTTAATGACATTGCTGTGAAATGTTGATATGTAAGGTCCACTCTAATAGAAATACAGTTTTCTAATAAAATAAGTCCACATCAGTGAAAATAACCATGGAAGTTCCTTTAGCAAGGGTATGACATTATGGGGGGAAAGGAGTTTCCCCCATATGGATATATCCACCATGCATTGCTCTCTGGGCTTTATCTTATCTAGGATATTGAAGTAACTTCTATTTGTTTCTTCTTTTTGGAAAAAATGATTTATATTTGCTGGGCTTATGGCTATATAGAAGGATCACAAGAGTAAAAATGCAATTCCAAAGACAGATGGTCATCAAACAAATGTGAAAGCTGAGGCCCTTAGTCCCCCTTGTCATTATATGACCAAAATGTTTCTCCCAAAGGGCATTTTGCTAATTAAAAATGTCAGAAACCAAACAATTCTAAAGAAAATAAATGAAATAGTCATCTCTAATGCGAAATTAGTCTCTGAGGTTCAAATTGCTTTAATCATTGTAAATTCATAAGAAAGCACATGGAATCATGATTAACTGTGAGTTGAATAACTTAAACCCTCAATTACAGAGATTGAGGGGGGTCATTCAGCTTTTAGGACAAGTTATTAGCAAGAACTCAAATGAATAACCGAGATCTGTGGGAGTGTCATTACAAAAATAAATCCCAAAGATGAAGAGTAGAAAATATTCTTTCTGTTTCCTAAGGTGCCCAACATAGGCAGTCTTTGTCAGAGATGGGCTATTCCTCTCAACCTCTACATGGTCAGTTCTTGGGGTGCATTTTACTCCCTCGCCATTCTACACATTTGTTAAAAAAGGACACCTCACTGTACTCATATATCCTAGGTTTTCTTGATTTCAGCCATATGATATCCCTTGCCTGGAATATCCTTCTTACCTCTTCTTTACTTGCTGAATTCCTACAAATCTTTTAAAGAACAGTTTAAACACCACTTCAATCATAAAGCTTTCCTTCATATAATTATAACCTTAAAATGTTCACTAAAGTTGTGTGCTTACAAAATAAGGAAAATAGCCTCTCAAATTTTCAAGGATTTTTTTTAATAATAGCTTTTTTATTTTCAAAGTATATGCAAATATAGTTTTCAACATTCATCCTTACAAAACCTTGTGTTCCATATTTTTCTCCCCCAACTCCCTCCCCTAGATAGTAAGTAATCTAATATATGTTAAACATGTGCAATTCTTCCACACATATTTCCATATTTACCATGCTGCACAAGAAAAATCAGATTAAAAGGGCAAAAATGAGAAAGAAAAACCAAGCAAACAGCAATAACAAAGTGAAAATATTATATTGTGATCCACGCCAATCCTCTCTCTGTGTATAGATGGTACGGTCATAAGTCTCTTGGAATTGGCCTGAATCACCTCATTGTTGAAAAGAGCGATCAGAATTGATCATCACATAATCTTGCCATTGCCATCTACATTGTTCTCTTGGTTCTATTCACTTTATTTAACATCAGTTCATTTAAGACTCTCCAGGCCTCTCTGAAATCATCCTGCTGAATGTTTCTTATACAACAATAATATTCCATAACATTCATATACCATAGCTTATTCAGTCATTCTCCAACTGATGGGCATCCACTCAGTTTCCAATTGTGAAATTACCATACCAAAAAAGGGTTGCTACAAACATTTTGCATGTGGATTCTGAAAATCTTGACTCCATATCCTTTAAGGGTTACAAAGTGCTTTTTTGCTTTGTCATTTCATCTGGTCATCACCACTAGCCCCTAAGATAGATGCTATTTTTAATTCCCATTTTAGGAGCAAATAAACAAACTCACAGAGTTTAAGTGACTTGTCCAAAGTCACATGACTGAAACAAACTCACAGAGTTTAAGTGACTTGTCCAAAGTCACACAACTGATAAATATTTGAGGCAAAAAATCAAAGTCCGTTTTCTTTTTTCTCTAGCACTCTGCCCACCATACCACCCATCTGTCTTTTTACAATAGATATAATTTCATTGTTATATTTATTTTATAATTCTGGTTAATATAGAGCTAACAAGGAAATGAGCCAAGTAGTCTGAGTCCCTGTTACCCTAAGCATTATGGGTCCTGGAGATTTTGCTGATTTATTTCTACATAACATGTAATAAAGGAGGAGGAAGAGTGGACAACAAATAAAGAAATGCACAATTCTTCAGCATTTTACATTTACAAACACTTTTTATTTTATTGCAAATTGTGCAAAAAAGTTGTAAAGAGCAAGTATTTACACATGAGAAAGAGAGTAAGAAATTAAATGACTTCAAGGTGACAGGACTTGAACCCAATAGTTTTGATTTTAAGTTCATTGAGTTCAATTCAATGAGAATTTATTAGGCTCCTGCTAAGTGCCAGACATTGTTCTAAACTCTGAGGATACAGATTAGGAAAAGCAAGCCTTTAACTGCAAGGAGTTTGTAATACAAGCCTATATCTGGTTCACAGGTATGATCTTTAGTGGAGCCAATAGAAAAGGAGCACAATCTGGAAAGTTCTTAGCCCTTTATTAAGGAAGTCTTTGGGACTTACATGAACTGATGCTGAGTGAAGTGAGCAGAACCAGGAGAACACTGTACACAATAGCAGCAAGAATATGTGATGGTCAATTATCATAGATTTATCTCTTCTCAGGAATGCAGTGATCCAAGACAAATCCAATAGACAATAAGGAAAATGGCATTCACATACAGAGAGAGAACCATGGAGACTGAATAACGATTGAAGCATATTATTTTTACTATTTTTTGTTTTTGTTTTCTTATGGTTTTCCATTTTGTTCTAAATTTTCTTTCACGACATGACTACTATGCTTAAAATGATTTACATGTATATTTATTGTTTACTGTCTTGGGGAAGCGTGAGGAAAGAGAGAGGGGGAAGAAGAAATTGGAACTTAAAATTTGACAAAAACGAATGTTGAAATCTAACTTTACATGTAATTGGGAAAAAATGAAATATTAAGTCACAAAAAAGAAAGGCTTTGAGAGGAGTTTGAAGAACTACCGGGCAACCTTCCCATCAGATGGAAGAGCCAATGGAGAGATCAAGGAGAGGATCAAAAGCAGAGACAGTCTTTTGGAATAATGAGATTTTCAGGTGATCAGCTGAAGTTAGGTGTTGCTTTCCCTGTGATTGCTGATCAGGAAATGGATTGAACCTTAGAATTATGTTGAGGCAATTATTTGGTGCATTTGGCATCAAGAAGTCCTGAATTTGAACCCCACCTCAGTCTGCGGGATGGGCAGCATTGGGACCAACCCTGACACTTTCAAAGGCTGCCCCTCAATAGACCAGCTCCCTGGAAGATCCCAGTGCTGTGAGCTCAGCACAGCTTTGGCTTTTTTACAGGGCAGCTAGCTGCAGTACAAGTTTTGTTTATGGCTCACACTTCCATTTTCAAATAAGGTCATGAATGGTGTTTTAAACATTTGATGGATGTCCAATTTCTGCCTTGATGCAGGCCCTCATAGACCATTGTGAGAGCTTTTTCAATGCTTCCCTGAAGTCCATCCTCCACTGAGATATAAAGTTATCTTAAGCTTAAGCATGATTATATTGTTTTGCTCAATAAGCCCCCTTGACTTTCTATTACTTCCTCCTTATTATCCTATATGCAACTATAAAACCACTGGTTTGGTTTTTAAAGTCCTTAATGACCTGCTCCCTCCCCTCCTACCATTCTGGTCTTCCCACCACTTCCAACTTCCCACATGCCTCTGGACTCCTTGATGCTCCATTGACATGACCATCTCCCCATTCCATATCTTTTCTCGGACTGTCCCCCATGCCTGGAACGCTCTCCCTCTTCTCTCCACCTGTTGGACTCCTTCAGGATTCAAGTCAAATCCTATCTTCTGCAAGAGGACTTCCCTTAGAAGTTGAATGGATGTCCATCAATTGGAGAATGGTTGGGTAAATTGTGGTATATGAAGGTTATGGAATATTATTGCTCTGTAAGAAATGACCAACAGGAGGAATACAGAGAGGCTTGGAGAGACTTATATCAACTGATGCTGAGTGAAATGAGCAGAACCAGAAGATCACTGTATACTTCAACAACAATACTGTATGAGGATGTATTCTGATGGAAGCGGAAATCTTCAACATAAAGAAGATCCAACTCACTTCCAGTTGATCAATGATGGACAGAGGTAGCTACACCCAGAGAAGAAACACTGGGAGGGGAATGTAAATTGTTAGCACTACTGTCTATCTACCCAGGTTACTTATACCTTGGGAAGCTAATAATTAATGTGCAACAAGAAAATGGTATTTACACACATATATTGTATCTAGGTTATATTGTAACACATGTAAAATGTATGGGATTACCTGCCATCGGGGGGAGGGAGTGGAGGGAGGGAGGGGATAATTTGGAAAAATGAATTAAAAAAAAAAAGAGGACTTCCCTTAGTCCTGCCCTTACTTAAAATTGCTAGTCTCTTCTCTCTAAGACTATCTATCACTTACTAAGGTAAGAAACAAATGGACATTTGGTTTTCTCGGTTATGAAAACTAAATTGGAGGAATGAAATAAATTCGAAAACTGAAATCCCACAAGGCCAACAAAAAATAATCACAAGTGGAGGTTTCAGATTTGAACAAGAGACCTCTGAACTTTGCCGTTCCCCTGCTTGGGTCATCTTTCTTCCAAAAGAATGTAAGAATGTAAGTTCCTTGGAGGTAGGGATGGGCTATGTGGTAAGGAATGGGGAAGGGCGTTTCCTTATTGGCCAAATAAGGATTGGGAGAGTGTAGATCTGACTAACAGCAGGAGCTCAAAGGACCAAAGACTCTGGTCATATTTTGCCTAAAATTAAGTATATTACATACCTTATAAGGGAGAATGGTAACTTGGAAAGGATCCTGATCAATCAGGATCCTGAAGGAAGAAGTAGGGCTAACTGAACCCCATAAAAAGGTGTGACCTTCTGTGTTCCCTTCTGTACAATTGGTGTACATTCATGCTTGGAAGAATGTATTCTTCATTCATTAGTAAGTCTTTGGAGTTCTTGATAAGACATTTTGTTTCTTACATTAAAGAGACATCTCCTACCATCTACTTATTTATATGCTGTCTCTGCTATTAGAATGTGAGCTCCTGGAGGGAAGGATCTGTGATTTGGGGTTTGTTTATTTGGGGATTCTTTAAATTCTAGCACTTATCACTGAGCCTGCACATCAGGCTTTTTTCAGTCACGTTCACTCTTAACCATTCTATTTGGGGTTTTCTTGGCAAAGAAACTAGAGTACTTCATCATTTCCTTCTCCATCTCATTTTACAAATGTGGAAACTGAGGCAAACTGGATTAAATGACGTGCCTAGAGACACACAACTAGTTGGAGGCTGAGGCCAGACTTGAACTTTAGAAGGTGAATCTTGCTGACTGCACTCTATCCACTGCACTATCTAGTAAGTGCATAATAATCACTTATTGATAAAGACGAACAAGTACATATTTCTTATTGGCTGAGTAATTCTGCTAATAAATGCCAGGGAGAGAGCAAGAAGAATTCCCTCTTCTGCTTACCAATTCCAAGGCTCTGTAATAAGTGAAGTGGTTTCCGCTGCAATACTGTTCTCAGCTTGGAGTTCCTTGACCTTGCTGAGCTATATTCGCTGACCCCAAGGATGGCGGGTTTAGCTGTTTGATAGGCCTCCAGGAAAGTGCCACATTTCCATTTCCTCTTTAGAATTAATCAAAGACCTCGTACCAACTTCATAAAAAATCCGTTTGTCTTAGTTTAGCACCCCTTTGCCATATTTATTTTGATTCGATTATCTGCCCTTTGGTTTCTATAACTATCAGCTAAGCTGGGAAAACAGAGAGACCGGGCAAAAATCAGCTAACCTGCAAAAATAATAGTGACTCACTGAAGTGAAATTTTAATTTTGAAATTAAATTTTGATATTGAGAAACTTTCCTTGGCATCTTTCTCTCTGTAACTTCAGAGTTGGGGAAAATCAGATGCACTTCCCTCTAAAACACCTGAGTTGCCCCACACTCTTGACATCAATGCTGCCCTGATTCTTAGATCTACCCTTAGACACAGTGAAGATGAGAACAAGAGTTGCAGAGAGAGCTGTGTACAATGTCGCACTGCCGAATCCTGGGAGCAGTCTGTCACAAGACCAGAATGGGTTTCTGCCTCCGCCACAGTTTCTGGGGCTGTTCCTTTGAGTCAGCTCCAATGTAAAATCATGGGTTACCCTGGAACCCTTCACTTATTTCGTGAGTGCCCCTTTGGGAACCCTTGAGTATCTTCAGTTAAGTTGTGGTACTTTTTTTTTAAGATGCCCATTAAAAGAACCTATTTCTTTCATTATTGATCACTTCCTCTAAGGTTTTGTTTGTTTGTTTGGTTTTGATCCTAACACAGATCCCCAGGACACAATGATCCAGTGACTGTCAGCAATGACTGCTATCAGTTTTTATCCCCCCCCAAAAAAAAGTCTCTCAGACTTCTTACCTAAACTCTTCATTCTTTTGGCAAGTTTTATTTTATTCTGATTTTGAGAATTTGGCATGTTTTCCTTCAGATTACTTGATTTTTTCCTCATATTTACGTGTTCTTTCTCAATGCTACCTTTGAATGATCTCTGCCACTTATCTCCACAGTTTTCAAGATACACCGATAGCGAGGTGACTTTCTCTCTCTCAGAACTTGTCCAATTTTTCCTCAGCACCAACCTTCAGGTCTGCCATTGTTCTTTAAGCCATGGGTATACTTTATAAGGTAACATATGACTAGCTCCACATTGTATTCAAGATGAGATGTAACCTGAACCTTGTAGAGAAACTATTGATTATATTCCAGTCCTCCTACAATAAAACTCAGGAATCTGTCAGTCTCTATTCTTGCAAAAGCAGAGCTGTCTAAAAGGCCTTTATAATTTTTTTCCTTTTCCCCTACAATAACAAGCATATCTTTCTTGGTGGGAATACCCTATAATACTCTCTTCTTTGGGAATACTTATTTTTTCCTTCAATCCCATGATCTACCATCCTCACTTTCCTTCATTAAACTTTCTTTATAAAGTAGTAGCCTTTTTATTTGCTCAAAATAATCCTTGAAGTGAATATTCTTTTGTTAGTTGTTTAATAAGTTTTTTTTTTCTTAGAACTGTTTCTCATAATTGATTTTCATGTGTAGCTATTCAACTGCAATTATTTTTTATAATAATCATTATCTCTTTAACAAATCACCTACTTCTGGGTATTTTGAAGATAAAATACATTATTGATAATTAAATGATATTGTTATCTGCATATATAACTATCTACCTGATTAATTTAATATTTTAACTGGGTTTAGGTAGAGAATCTTGGGACTATTGGATATGCTGGCATTATCCATTGATATTTAATGTTCTAAAGAGATCAAATAGCCCAGATGGATCAGGCATGTATGGAAGAAATGACTCTACAGCTTGAAGGCACCAAAACTTTGATATACAGTGTGTCCAAAGGAGCAAAGGACATGGGAAAAGGCATGGGAAAAGCTCAATTAATATTCAGTAATCAATCACATCTTTGCCATCTTAACAACAATCAAAAGGGTTACAAGGCACATGGATTGATAAAATGCTTATTTTTTGTTAATGATAAAAAACATTTGACAAAGTAGAATAAAATGCCAATGTATAAGTTATATTACAACGGGGTATTTCCATCATCTATAAATTAAGATCATTCAGGATTCTTTGAAATAAATAACAATAGACTTGATCATTTTAATAACCTTCTGGTAATAAACATCAGGATAGGCATAAAACAGTACTATATGTTCACCAAGAGTATTTGCCCTTAAGATAAAAGAGAGCAAATAGTGAATTCAGATTAAAAAAAAAAGATTCCCTTAGATGGGAAAGAAGAAGAGAAACAGGGAGGAGGGTGAAAATTGGGAGGAAAAGGTGAAAGTGGAGACAAAAGTTATACTCCTTTTATATTTACAAAGAACTTTACATTGCTCCCTAATTTATTCCTCACAACAGTCCTTTGAGGTAAGTATTGTTATTATTCCCATTTTACAGATGAGGTAAAAAGTTGAAAAAGGTTAAGTGATTTGTCCATTATCACTGCATAATGATCAAGAACTCAGGTCTTTCTGATTGTAAGTTCAACAGAATGGTCATTGTGTCAGCTGGCTGCCCTAGAGTGGTGAAGTTTTTCAGAGGCTCTCATTTGTGGATAGCATTGTATTAATTGCTTCAAGCCCCAAGAAGATGAAGAACCTCTGAGAAGAGATTACAATCCAAAAGAATGCAACTATTCTATTCACATAGGAAAGCACAATATATGAAGAATATTTATTGCCCATATTTCAATGTGGATCTGAACTGAAGTTCTATATAGGTTGTCCGACAGTATGTGTATCAGACACAGACAATATGGATGGAAAATGAGTTTGGCCCATGGTTTAAAAGGATCAGACGTGTCTGGATTGATCTGGGGAAACTGCAAAGCACTTTTCCTAACCCCAAGTTCCCTTAACAACAAAGGTCCAATGTTTTCAATAAAAACATTTTATTCATATTGTTGTATAGAGGTGAGATTTGAAACACCACTGCATCCAAAGAATTCAACGGAAACATTCACACAGAAGGCCATAGAAAAGTGCGTGATATGCTAAGTTATGAGTAAATTCCAAAGAATAACAAGAGTAAGGATGGCATCAAAGAATTATACGGCAGAAAGGAAAGAAAGATGGATCATAGGACAAAAGTTACAGATGAGAGGAGGATGGGCAGACTAGGACCTCATAATATTAGGAGGAAGCAAGGAAGATCTCTAATTAGCCCATGTCAGCCAGTTGGTTTTATCCCATATAAAGCTAGGTACAGAGGTGGTGGGCTTTTCATTGCTACTCATTTGCTTGTCTCTGCTGTTTAGCACATTTTAAAATAACTGCGCCAATTGGCCAGATACCTGTCTAAAATTAATCGCCAATATAAATCATCTTTTTGTGCATTATATTTGCTTCCCCGTATGTTTAATGTAGAATTTCTTTCAGAAAATAGAGGTATTGTTCTCTGCCATTTAAGGAAACAACAAACAAATGAATAATACTTTCTTTTCTGGGAGTTTTAATCCCAGTAGATTCTTTATGGCTTTCCCCTCAAGCTTAACTGAAGTTATACTTGTGTAATTTTGTGGACTATGGAAATTAGATATGTGGAGAAATGATTCAGACACGCACACAGGGTCCACTGGAAAGAGAGATGGATACCTATGGGGATATGGTTTGGCTTCTACCAAAATCAGGGACAAAATCCATTCTTCTGCCCTGGCAACAAAAGTGATAAGACAACTGAGAGGGCTTCTGATAAATGTCTGCCTTGCTCCCCTTCCCATTCTTTTCCAATCTACAGCCATTGTAGTTGTCTATGGCGATGAGGAAGCATGGTCTCAAATAAAAAAAGGCTATAAAAATTCTTCAGGGAAAGCTTTATTTCACAATTCTTAGAGGAGCTGGTGGGGAAGAAATCAACTCCATATATCTGCAAACGCTCCCTCTGCAAGCTCCAGGTATCTTGGCTCTAGAGAGCTATTTGGAATTTCAAGAGAAAGGAAGGAAGATGAAAAATACACAGAGGCAAGGTTTTTCTGAAGGTGGAAGAAGGATTTCCTGCCTGGGATCTTTCAGACCATAGCCTCAGCAGCTCCTCTTAGGTGAAAGGAACAAAAGCACAGCGGAGAATTTTCTGCTGTCTTGGGACAGATGTTTCATTTTGCTGTGTCACATTAAACATTGCAAACACAGCTGGATGTTACATCCCCCCTCCCCACCATTCTCCCATTCTCCAGTACTCCCTATCTCGGTTCAGTCTTTTCTTTGTTCACTGAACAGAATGTGAAAAAAATATTTGTAAAACACTGAATATAAATCACCTTAGAGAGTCCACTTCCTATTCTAACTTAGGTTCCTTTACTATTTTAACAGAATCCCAAATTGAATCAACAGTTGTGGGGGTTACTGCGGGATTGTGGAAAGGCTGGGGATTCAGTGCGTTTCATCTCTTGGTCCCAGAGATCGATGTTACTTCAAAGTTGCAGCCTTTTGCTGACCTAAGTGAGATTCTGTCAGTTAATGTGCTAACAGAGGGAAATTTGCTTTACACCTCTTCTCCCTCGGTCTGGGGAAGAAATATTCTTGTAGCTTCCTTTTCTAGGCCTACCCACTCACAGGGAAATGAGCAAGTACAAGTTACCAGGTGAGTTTGGGATGCTGAAAAATATGGGCAACCCAAATAATTGAGTACTTAAGTTCTTTTCAACTTCTATCTCTTCATCCACAACAGAAAACTGCACACACACACACACACACACACACACACACACACACACACACACACACTACTTTGAACAAATCTAGACTGATGTGAATAGATGAATTAATCAACCCTTTTTGTTAATCATGATCTTTTTTTTTTGTCACAAATATTTTTCTGGATGGCCCAATTAAATGAGATTCCAAATATATACACACAAGATACAGTGACTAGGACTCAAGAAGACCTGAATTCAAATCCAGCCTCAGACACTTATTTTCTTGAACAAATCACTTAATCTCCATTCCTCAATCTCCTCATCTGTAAAGTAGGGATAATAATAACATGTAGCTTACAGAGTTGTTTTAAAGATCAACTGAGATAATAATTGTAAAATTCTTATCACAATACCTGGCACATGGTGAGTACTGTAAAATTGTTTTTATTATTATCATCATCACTATTATGATATGTAAAGTCCGGGCTAGCTCCCTGAAGGGTTCAGAATCAGCCAGAGTCAGGTTAAGCAAAAGTCCTTGCCCCACATTGGATGCCAAAATGTGAAGCCCAGCCAGCTCAGCTGAAAGAGCATGAGACTCTTAATCTCAGGTCTTGGGTTCAAGCCCCACGGCTAGAGAATTGTCAAGTATCAGACAATCGACTTAGCACCTAGCAATAATCCTAACAATGATATGCATATGTCTCTACATATATACACTTAATATATATATGGAAATGTATTATGTTTGGAAACATATATAGATAGATAGATAGATAGATAGATAGATAGATAGATAGATAGATAGATAGATGGGATGGGGAAAAGAATTCCTTTGATTGATGAAACACCTGACATGCAGCTCACTCTACTGATGAAATACCTGAGTTCATGATCATTATGCAATCATAGACAAGTCATTTAATTTTTTTCAACCTTAGCTTCCTTATCTGTAAAATGGGAATAATAATACCTACCTCACAGGATTGTTGTGAGGAATAAATTATGGGACAATACAAAGCTCTTTGTAAATATCAAAGGAATATACAAAAATCTCTTTTGTCTCCTCTTTCAACTTTTCCTCCCAATTTTCACCCTCCTCCTTGTTTCCCTTCTTCTTTCCCCTCTTAGGGAATCTTTCCTTAATCTGAACTCAATATTTGATCCCTTGCATCTCAAGGGCAAATACTCTTGGTGAACATATAGTACTGCTTTATGCTTATCCTGATATTTATTATCAGAAGGTTATTAAAAGGATCATTTCTATTGCTATTTATTTCAAACAATTCTGAATGATCTTGACTTACAGATGGAAACCCCCCATTGTAATAGAATCTATACAATGGCATTTTATTCTACTTTGTCAAATGTTTTTTTCAATCATTAACAAAAAATAATCATCATATCAATCATGTATCTTGTACCACTTTTAATTGTGGTTAAGATGGTAAAGATATAATTGGTTACTGAATATTAATTGAGTTTTTCCCGTTACTTCTATGTCCTTTGCTCCTTTGGACACACTGAATATCAAAGTTTTTGGTGCCTTCAAGCTGTAGCGTCATTTCTTCTATACATGCCTGATCCATCTGGGCTATTTGATCTCTTTAGAACATTAAATGTCAATGGATAATATGAGCATATCAACTACTCCCAAGATTCTCTGTCCAAACCCAGTCAAAAATATGAAATTAGTCAGGTAAGGATGATCATAGTATAATAGTTATATTTGCAGATAGCAATGCCATTTAAATTGTCAATAATATATTTTACTTTCAAAATTCCCAGAAATAGATGATCTGCTAAAGAGATAATGTTCATTGTAGCAAATAATTACAGTTTAATAGCTACACATGAAAATCAATTATGAGAAAGGTTTAGTACAAGGAAATAAATAGCTTATTAAACAAGTAACAAATGAATATTCATTTAAGGGATTATTTTGAACAAATAAAAAAGCTACTACTTTGTAAAGAAAGTTTAATGAAGGAAAGTGAGGATGATAGACCATGGAATCAAAGGAGAAAATAAGTTCTCACAAAAAGGGGATTATCATAGGGTATTCCCACCAATAGACATGTGCTTGCTATTGTAGGGGAAAAGGAAAAAATATATATATAAAGGCCTTTTAGACAACTCTGCTTTTGCAGGAATAGAGACTGACAAATTCCTGAGTTTTATTGTAAGAGGACTGGAATATAATAAAAAAATAGAACTAGTTAAAAGAGATAAGGAAGGAAACTATATTATGCTAAAGCATACCGTACACATAGGTAATCAAGTAATATCAATACTATATATGTACCAATGTATATATGTACTTGCTTCCAAGTTCCTAAGGGAGAAGTTAAGAGAGCTGCAAGAAGAAACAGACAGCAAAACTATACTAGTAGAGGAATTCAACTTTATTTCATCAGAACTAGATAAAAAAGAAGGTAAGAAAGTAAATAGAATTTTAGAAAAGTTAAAAAAAAATCCAATTCATTCTTTTTAGGATATTCAAAATTGAGAAATTTTCAAAAAGATTTGAACAAGACTTCAGGCACAGAAGTAAACATGTCAATTTAAAGATTATGGAAAAGTTTCAATAGAGAAACTAAAAATAAATTTAGTCCTCAAGATCAATTTATCACGCATCTGCTTCTGTAACAAAACATCAACAAAATGTCCTCTAAAAGAAGGATTTAAATGTGTATGAAACATCAGCTGAATTCCACATGGATGGTACCAGCCAGATGTCACATTTAAAAAAAAAAAAAAAGAATGGCTAGCTGTTTTATATAATTACAGGTAATCCATTAATGAATCTCTCAGTGGAAAAATGTAATTACAATAAAAGTGAATAGGCTAAAGCTAACATTTTCTAAACATGGAATTGAGAAAATATCACAATGCATATGTGATATATGGATTATATATGTTGTATATTATATATAGGTAGGTATACGTATGTATAATTTTATACACATATACTGTTTCAAGCTTTATAAGAACCCTCACAACTTTACATCTATTAGTTTTTGTTTATGGCTTTCCTTTAATGTCAATGGTGTAAGACTTATTTCTCCCTTCAATCTATGAGAAAACTAAGACTCAGAAATGTTTCTCTAATTGATTGCTATATAGTTAGTGAGTGATAGAAGTGGGGCCTGAATCCACTTCTGACTCATGGTACAGTTTCTTATTTCATGTTTATAATGCTTCTTTGCCTAAAAGATTTGCAGAAAATCAGCTACAGATAAAGGCAAGTCATGGCAAGTTTTGGAGCACACACAGTTGTCCTAGAAAAGGTAAATTAAGAGTGGTAATTTATAAATATTTTATAAGGTAGGCGCCGTGGCAACCTCCTATCTCCAAACTTCCCTGAAGTCACAGTTAATTTGTCATCACATGAGAGTAATTTTCTTTCATCCTTTCAGCCTGAAACTTGATCTCAGAGAACTGTTCAACTCCACAGTGGTATGTTAGAGAAACGATTCTTTTCATTCCTACAATATCTCAACCTGTAAGAACTTTCCCAATGCTTAGAGAAGAAAACATTTCCCCATTTTTAAAGCAGGAAGGGGGAAATGGGAACACAGTATCATTATATAAGTCAAGAGTCACACTGTATCCTATCTAAAACTTTTGCTGGTAATTAAGCACAAGAAGTAAAGCCCTGATTTACTGACTTGAGGCTACAGATACTAAAATTCTCACAATTCCTTCATCTCATTTGCCTACATGACATATTCACTTTAACAACCCATACTCACATCTTTTAATCTGCTTGCATCAAAGTCTGCAGAGGGTTACCTAGTATCGGAGTGCTGATGAAGGCTCAGACACAGGAGAACGTGCAGATTATTCAAAAAAAAATTTTTTTTTAAATTTCTGAGCCCCAGTGGCACTGTGGTCGAACAGAAAGACGTAAAAATACTGAGTTCGTGCAGCATCCCACACAAAGATCTTTTAGGTTTTGTAAGGTACTGTAACAGGTCACCGTGCTGATTGCTACAAAGAGATACATAGGGAGGGAAGCTCAGAGCCTTCCCTCAAGGACATACGTAGGAGGATGTATATACAGCATGTTAAAGAACTATCCAAGGTTCAACAATAGTACAAGGCAACAAAGGACATGCCACAAGACATCAGATGATCTTTATAAACATGGAACACGTTCTGCTGTTCTACCACAAGGATATTCTCAAGGTATCTCTTGGGAACTTTAGACTTGATTGTATGACATGGAAAACATTAGCACAGGACCGCCCAGCATGGCGTGCCCCCATCAGAGAAGGTATTGGACTCTGTGGGCAAAGCAAAATTGAATTAGTCCAAAAGAAACACAAGATGTGCAAAGTTACCCAAGATATTCATGTGGACTGTTTGTGTCTGACCCGTGGCAGAGCACTATGAGCTTGTGTTGGTCTAATCAACCACAATCAGACACACTCGAACTCAACTCTAATGTAATGATATAATTTTGGTCCTCTGAAAATGAAGAGCAATAACCAACCAACTCAGAGAAAGTAGAGCTCTGCTGGCATTAGAGTGGACATGGAAGTCTTTATCACTAAAATGGGAGCTGAGTTATATAAAGCCCAATCAGTTTACTTACAACACCTTATGTCCACTCCACTTCTCATTTTTTCATGAGTTTTCACAAGCTGTCCCTCAAGCCAAAAATGAATTCCCTCTTCGCTTCTTCCTTATAGAATCCCCATGTTTCAGCAAATTTCAGCTCAAAAGAATCCTCATATAAGAATCTACCTGGATATACCATCTCCAGTTGTTCATTCTCTTCCCAGAATATTACTGTCATGTATATTTTGTATTTGTTTTTATGATTTACTATTTATACTGTGCTTCACTCCAATAGAAGGTAAGATTCTTGAGAACAAACACTGTTTTACTTTTGTTGTGGTATAATTATAGCTGTCATTCACACAGTACATCAAGGTTTGCAGAGTTCTTTACAAATTGCCTCACTTTCACTACAACACCATGAAGTAGATGCAATTGTTGTACCCATTTTCTAAGAAACTGAAGCAGAAAATAGTTTTACTAATGTTGCACAACTAGTTAAGTGTCTAAAGCAGAATTTGAAAGTACTTCCTGCTAACTTCCAAGTCCAACATTCTATCCAAACGTCCCGGCTGCTTCACACCTCTCACACTGCTTGGTATATAATGAATACGGACAATTAACAATTATTGAACAATTGTTTAAGAGACGGGAAGTGAAACTATTTGGATAAAATAGAGGAATCGTGTAATAATAAAAGCTTGCTGTTATGTCTGACTCTTCATGACCTCATGGAATCTAGTGTTCATGTTTGTTGGTTCTTTTTTTTTTTTTTTTTTTTTATAAAGATAATAGAGTAAATTTCTATTTCCTTTTCCAGTGGATTAAAGGAAACAAAGGTTTAAATGTAACTCTTGCCCTGGGTAACATAGCTAGTCTGGGGCCAGATTTGAACTTAGGTCTTCCTAACTTCAGACCCACCCCTGATCCACTGAGTCACCCAGTTACCATGTAATAATAAAAGCTAAAATCCAATAGTTCTTCTGGGTTGACAAAATGCTTTTTATATAGTATCTCATTTGGTAATAGAGTACCGGGAAGTTGTACTGGAGAAGTAGATTGCTGATATATCATGGAAGGCTTTGAATTCTAACTAAGATGTTGAAGAATTGATAGATTCCCTTGAGCCTGGCAGTGACTTGAATAAAGCAGTGCTGTAGAAAGATTCATTTGACAATGGGTAAAGGATGAGTTGCATGGGTGAGAAATGGAGACCATAGGGAGAAGACGTATCAGCAGCCTATTTCAGAAAAGTGAAAAGTAAGGTCTGTGTGGGACTGTTCGAAACAGAAATACAAAGGAAGGGATCTGGGAGCAGTGTACAAGAAAAGAAATTGAAGGGTGAGATGGGAGAGGTATAGAGAGAAAAGGGAAGAGAAGCAGTAAAAAAAAAAAAAAAAAAAAAACCACAGCTTTAAAATGGAAAGTAGTCTAGCAATGATCAATTTCTTTGATTTATAGATAAGCACAGGGCCTAACATAGAGTAAGCACTTAAATGCTTTTTGTATCTATGAGTAAACAATCCCAGATAGACTAATTGAGAAACAATGTGATATAGTTGATAGAGTACTGCACTTAGAAGTCAAGCTTATTTGGGCTCTGAAATCAAGTACTTATTAGCTGATGGGTACCAAGCCAGTTAACTACTTCAAGCCTCAATTTCCTTATCTTTAAAAATAGGAATTGTTACATTATCTAATTCATGGCACTGCTGTGATAAAATCATTTCTATATCCATCTATATATGTAATTGTCTATATAGTTATATAAACACAAATGATTATGTATTAATCATATGTGATCATTTAAGCTATTTAAATGCTTACAATTGGTATTATTGTTAATACCACGAATATTAGCATGTCTATTGAATGAAAGAATTTAAATACAAATAGTTTTATGACAAGTTCTATTCTATTCTACACTTTTTCTTTTATGTTTAATGTCCAAGGAATTAATAAACAAGGAAATAAAATGATTCTTTTAGTCAATGATTGAAAGTGTGTAAGTAAGTAAAGTCATTTGTAGACTCACTGAATGCATCTTTAGGACAATTCTAGCAGCATATCAGATGTTAAGTAGAAGTAGGAACAGAATTGTTGTCACATTTGCCTTGCCTAGTCCCATATAGGTAATCAGTAACAGAACAAGTCTAAAGACATAGCTTGATCTTGAGGCCATCATTTTTTCCACTGTATTTCATTGTTTTTCAAAATTTAAAGATTTTGAAATTTTCACTCCAGAGACATAATAACACCTTTAATAGAAATAAAAGAGTCAGAGGTCAAGAGAGAAGAAAGATAGAAGCCTGATTCCTGGGCATAAATAATCAATTTGAAAGCATAAAAGTCATCTGTGTAGAAATGACTAAAAGCCAGAGGAAATATGGAGCAAAGTATGTGAAAGCAATCAAAATGGAAGATGTAGATTTCTGAGTCATTTAAAAGGCAATTCCTTTTAAATTGAAAGCAGAGGATTTACAAGTTTACATGTCCATTCAGAACATCAGTGAATTCTATTGACCATCTAATTATCTAATATATATACATTGTTCATTGAAGAAATAGATAATAAAATTGAGGCTCTTATGTCCTTTTATGATTTGACATTGTAATATTCATCTTTCTTCAAATTTCAGGTTAAATCAAAGTTCTACTCAGAACCTGGACCTTATTTATATATATGAAAAGACTTGGATCTGCCACAGAAACTCTATCCAGTTTCATGAGAAACTACAAACTACAAGTAACAATTTCTAATAATATTAATCAATCAATCCATCCAAAAGTGTATATTAAAGAAAACATGGAAACAGTTCCCTTTCTCAAGGAGCCTGCATTCTTTTGGGAAACATAAATGTTTATGAGTATGTGTGTTATGTATTTGTAATATGCATTTATATATTTATATAAATATATATTTATGTGTGGAACATGTATTTGTATACATATCATATTACTATATAATATATATGTATATATTTCATGTTGAGCTAGAAATTTCAGTAACAATGAATCATTTGATTTCTGCAATGTCAGACACACTGAATTGATTCCCAATCAATGACATTACTTTAATGTGTGTGTATTCTTGGAGAAACATATCACATTCTTCCTATCATGTTCACAAGACCTTACTTTTGTATATAAAAACTTATCACTTTAAATCAAGATTTTAAATGCTATTCTCAAAAAAAAAAAGAAGAAACAAACTGGAGAAAACATAATATACAATTGTCTCTTTTAAAAATCCTAAGAATAAAACTAATGAAGGTCAAAATGGGTATATGATTTAGACATAAAGGGTAATATCATAAGCAAATTAGGAGAGGAAATTAGAAGGGAAAAAGGAAAGTAGTGGTGAAAATAACTGATAAAGACTTAATTTTCTCATATATAGAGAGAAATGAGTCAGTTTTATGAGAATATGTCATTCCCCAATTAATAAATGGTCAAAGGATATTAAAAGGCAGTTTTCAGATATAAAAAATACCAAAGCCATCTATAGGCATATAAAATGCTTTAGTAATTATTCATTAAAGAAATGCAAATGAAAACAACACTGATATATCACCTCACCCAGATCAGATTGGCAAATATAACATAAAAATGGCAAATATTGGAGGCAATATGGAAAAAATAGAGACACAAAGGTATTCTTGACAGAATTGTGAATTGATATATCCATTCTGGAGAGCAATTTGGAACTATAAGCAAAGGGCTATAAAACTATATATATCCTTTAATCCATCAATATCATTATGAGCTCTATACCCCCAAAGAGATCAAAGAAAAAGGACAAATCATGGGATGCTCTGTGCAAAAAAGTATTTATAGCAATTTTTTGTGGTGGCAAAGAACTGGAAATGGAGGGGATGTCTAATAATTGGGGGATAGCTGAACAAATTGTGGCATATGATTTTGATGGAATACTGTTGTAGTATAAGAAAGGACAGAAAGATACTTTCAGAAAAAACCTGGGAAGAATTACATGAACATACATGAAGTAAAATGAACAAAACCAGGATATTGCATACACTGTAACATACAATATGATAATATTGTGATTATAAATTGTGAATGACTTAGTTATTCTCAGAAATACAACGATCCAAGACAATTCTGAAGGATTGATGATAAAAAATGCTACCCATTTCCAGAGAAAGTACTCTATCTGAATACAAACTGAAACACACTTCAAAACTTTATTATTCTTTTTTGGGGTCTATGTTTTATTTTGCAAATTGTCTAGCAAAATTATTTTTGTAAGAATGCACATGTATAATCTCCATAAAACTGTGCACTAAAGGAGGGTTGGGAAGAGAAAGCATTTGGAATTCAAATTTTTTTAAATATTAAAAATTTTTGTTTACAGGTAATTGAGGAAAAAATGAAATGAAAAAAAAATGGGGAGAAGGAAATATGTTTAAGAGCTCATTAATTTCTTTAAGTGGATTCTGATAAACATTTTAACATTTATGACAATAACATATTTATAAATGTAAAGTGGTTTTCTTTGTGAAACATATGTGCATATGTGTTTTAATAAATTGTGATAATAAAGGACTTGTGATAATAAAATATAGAGAGAATGGTTTTCTTTTAGAAATGTAAGTATGTGCACATTTTTATTGAATATAAATGGTAAGCTCTAGAATTCATTTCCTTTTATAATATTATGCTATAGAGCACATTGTCAGGGGGAAAAAAAGGAAACTGTTGAACATTTTGAGAAATATATCAAAGACCTAACACAAATATATGATGTAATACTGATAGTGATTCAATTATCCACTCAGACACCGAAACCTTCCCTCGGCCAGAAACAGAGGTACTAATAACTTCTTAATTTACCTTAAAGATAATCAGATCCTAAAAAAATTACTCATGTATATATACTGTCAAAAATTTATAAATAAAATTTTAAAAAATGATAATCAGAGCCTTCGAAAAGGAAAAATTTTGGTTTTAACTCATTCTTATTAATTAGGAGAAACTGGCTGTAAGTGTGGCAATGAAGAGAATCTTGAGAAAAGGTAACCATTCCTTCCTGGAATTTGTAATTTTAAAAAAAGCAGAAATCCTGGCATAGAATAATAACACAGACTCTGAATTTTTAGAATGCAAAGTTCAAAGGGTTCATGTTTTATATTTTAGGAAAATTCAGGCTAGAAAAGGTGACAGATTTCCCAAACTTAAATTCTGAGCACTCAAAGCATAATGATTATAGTAAGAAGGGAAGAATGGACTTATGGATATGGATGCCTAGAGAACTCAACCCAATTTACATTTTTCAAAATCAGTGTACAAAAAATAGAAGAGAGCCTAAATAACAGAAGAAGAATATGATTGTGACACAGTCCTATGAACCAAGTCAAGAATGCTAAAATTCACAATGAACTAACGTTCATGGTAAAACCTAAGAAGAAGAAAAAGAAGATCAATAAAAGGATAGGAATTTCATTTTGTATGAATTGAACCATGATAATTAACAACAAAGAAAAAGCAGACTGTTGGATTTTTTTTATTATCACTGCAAAGTAAATTAATTCTAACGTGTTAATTTCAAGACAGGAGTAAACATTCTTTCTACATATATTTTTAGTCTACTTTGCACAGTGCCTTGTACCTGTAGTAAGTGGACATAAAGGCCTTGACTAGACCAGATATGATGAAGACTTGTTACAAAGTTATACACAGCAAATCAGAATAGCCAGACTAACTTATTATAGAATGTGTAATGAAGAAGATATGAAGAATAAATCCAAACAGCATCTAGATCCACAAACCACAGGAAAGATAAGGACTATGCTGGGAAAAGCACTATTGTCTAGGTCTTGATCTTTGAATATTGCTCTGTACACCAAGACCATGATTTCCAGCAATACTAGGATTCGAGCACAAAGAATATAGAACAGGCAGAGTAATTTTGTTGTTGTTGTTCCTGGCATTGTGAGGTTATTTTTTGGGGGGGAAAGGAGGATGAAAATAATTGGGGGGAAAAAAAAGAAAAAAAAACTTTGCAAGTTATTATTTTAAATGCTTGCTTTTCAAATTCAGAGAGAAAAAGACTCACTTGGAAGGTTTTACATATGCCTTGAAAGATGCTGAAAACTTCAGATTCCATTTTAAGCCGCCTTTCCTTCTCCAGATGAAATCTGTCTTGTGACATTTTCTTTCCCTATAATGTCTGACCATTCCCCTGAGACTTATCAAATACTCTAAAAGAAGCTCTGATCTTCCCACAAAATAGCTGATCTAAGCACTACCACTTTGGTCTCCCATCTGTTGCATCTTTTTGTATTTACTTCCTATCACCCTATGTTAAGACCCCTTCAGCCTAATCTACTGAAGTGATTTCCTACCTGATCTCCCAGCTTCTATTCTGCTCCTTTTCTGATTTCTCCTATAGACTCATAGAAGTGAATTTTCGTAATATATGGGTTGCTGTACATTAAATGAGAACTTCATTTTCTTCTTCAAAAACCATCAATTTATTTAAATTAAACTTAATTTGAAAAGAAATGCCCAGCCCTATATTCAAGTATAACCCCACCAATCCCACAAATAACTCTATAATATTATATTTCATTAATAATCTAGAGAGAACATAGAAGATGAGAATGGAGAAATTTGTTGAGATCATGGAGATGTGGGGTCATATGAGAGCTGACTGCCAGTTTGTAAATTTTATAGAAGAGAGATTAGGCTGTCACACTTGGTCCTGGACAACAGCAGTATAAGCATTTGGCAGCAGTTGAAAAGGAAAAATCAGGATCAATGTAAGAAAATGTTTTAATAATTAGAGCTATTTAAAAGTATAATGAAAAACAATTGCAAGACAGAAATCTGCATGGAAATCCTTAAATTAATGCTAATAAGACTATTTCCAGGTATATTCTAGAAGACATTTTGTTCATTTTTGCAGTAGATGAGATGGTTTCTGCAGCTATTTCTAACTCATCGATACCACTATGGAATATTGTACCCCTCATGAGGAACACTATAAAGAATCTCTACGTTTTCTCTGTCAACATCCTGCTTATTTGATTCATAGAATCCATAGAATTTTTCTAGAAGAAAATAGAGAGCTATGAGTTGGTCCAACTGTCTCATTTTATAGACAAAGAAACAAACATTGAAAGAAGAATTTCTTTTCAAGGTGATAGAGCTAGTTATTTCTTCAATTGGGTCTAAAACAAGTTTCCTGATTCTAATCCAGTATATTTCTCACTACATTATGGTGCCTATAAAAGACATTTATTATAAGGTATAACTGGAGCACAGTTTATTTTACTAAATAAGTTAATGTATTAGCTACCTATTACATTTCAGACATTGTGATAAGAGCTGGAAACACAAATATCACAAAATAAGACAGTTCTTGTCCTCAAGAAACTTGTGCTATAACAAAAGACAATATATAAAAAGGAGTGGAGTAGAATGGCCAGAGTCCAGGTAGTATGATTTAAAAATGGGAAGCCATTAGCTCTTGAAAAAATAAACTACCAGTTTATCTATATGAATTCAAGGTCCCCAGAGAAAAGTCCAGTTCAGGTTAGAAAATAATAAGTAAAATGGCTAGAAAACCCAGGGATCAGTTTGAAAGTAGCCTAGTATTAGGAAAATTAATGATCTTAACCTATACTTAGTGGGACCAAATGTCATTTTAAAAATTAGAAATCATGTTTCTCTTTTAATTTCTAATCATACCAGCTTTTAGATCTTAACCTAGCAAAAATAAATGCAGCATGTCTTTCTACTTCCTATGAAAACAGTGATTTTTAACACAAATGACTCAATGTTCAACAAATGTTCCCATTTAACATTGAATAGAGAAGATATATTTTTCTTTTCATTCATGTCTCTCCAGCCTTTTAACAAAGAGAGAAAATGTGATAGGAATAAAGGTGAAATGAATCCCAAGTGCACTGCAATTCAGATAATTTACATGGAAGGACCTCCATTAATCAGATCCTATAAATCAATAGACCAGCTTTGGTAGCAAAGTTCCTAAGAGGACAAAGTAGATTCACTGTACTTTTAAAAATACAGTTTCATCTTTGTAACCCTAGGGACTACAGTCTACTTACAAGTTCTGAGTAAGCATTTGGTTTAAAAAGTACTGTTAACAGCACAATTTGCTCTTCTGGACTAGAAGTGGCATTTTAAGAACCATATAAATCCAGGCTAATCAATACTGTAATTCATCAGAGCTATGGAACCACACTTCTTACATCTTCTGCATACACAGACACAGAAAAAAAATAAGCATGGTTTTTCCATTGCTGTTATTGTTGTTTGTATTAATGCTACGGGGAGCAGATCAGAACTTGCCAAGCATGGCTACAATTGTGAGGTTACCAACTATGAAACACATTTTCTAAATGACTGTTCTTTACTTGCCCTTTGGAAAATTATAATTTTTAAGAGTAGCTACATTTTTGAGCATTTTTCACTCTGGGTAGAAATCACAGCTCAAAATTAAGTAGTCTAACACATAAGTACATTAGTAGAGTTCCAAATTTATATCCTGTGGTTTGGCTACTTAGGAAGCTTAATGGCATTTTCTTGGCTTTCAGCAAAATACTTTCCTTTATTAAACATAACATTTGGGAAGATATACCTGCTGGTACAATGTTTACAATGGTGACCAAGAAATGAATAAAAATTCCTACAAATTAATAATGGACTTATTCCTCTCTTCCAAGGAAAAGAAATGTTTTCCTTTAGTGGTGGGAAGTAGAATAATGGTTCCTTCACTCATGTATGAGGCAGAGAAACATGATGAAACATTCCAGGCTTTTGTATATTTTTTTTTCCTGTGGTGAATAGAACATTAGTCAATGGAAGGAAGAAAGCTTTAGAATAAAAAGATTTCACCTGTGAATATTCATCTAGGCTACAATGGATTTACTTTAAAATTGGTTTTAAAATTTTGCTATGTTTTCTAAGTGCAATTTTAAAAAAAAAGATTCTGATAATAACATACACTCTATTCAAAAACTTAAGAGAGCAGTTGGTATTTCATTTTGTATAGAGATGCTGCTAAAGGAAACTGAGCAGTGCCTAAGCTTTAAACCTGGTCATTGCATTTACATTTTAGGGACAGAGTTTAGAAGTTAAAGTTCTGTTTGAACAGATGATACTCTATATCTTTAAATGGAAGACTCAAAAGCTCCTGTCTTCTGATTAAAAAATAATAATCTCACAGCTGTAGAAATACTTGTCTTATTTTTGATAATTGCATATGATTTCATAGGTCTATGAATTGCAGGTGAAAAAATATCTCTCCAACACATTTCAACTACCATTCAGATACTTAGGGTTATCTCTTAAAGATTCTTTGTGCATCTAAATTTATTCTACCTCTGGTCCAATGAAAAGTGCACTCTATTTCTAAATTATAGGACCTGTATGCAAATTCTTCCTATGTCCCTTATATGTGGTCTTAGTCATGTCACTTCAGTGATGTCATTGGATCTCACTTATCTTATCCATGAAATGAAAGCCTGAGGTTAGATGATCTCCAAGGTCATTTTCAGATCTCGGAGGCTAAGAACCTATGAACAGAGCAGCAAAGAAAAGACATGGGAATGGAAAACAAGCATTTTTTGGTCCTGATCTCTGAAAAAAGTTCCTTAGATAGCTAAGCGGAAATAATACAAAAACTGCATTTGTGACTAAAACTCAAAGGATTTTTGACAGTGGTGGAAAGCAGACATACACAAAAGTCCAGAACTTCAGCATGCAATTAAGCAGATAAAACAAAGGAATGAGAATTTGCTTCTCTCTAGACATAAAAGGTAAAATTTAAAAGACTAAGTAGCACTTTGACATTAGCAAGAAAGTGATCAGCGAGTATCTGTATATGTATTTGTTTGAAATACTCCTCTATAAAATATTTTTATGCATTTAAAACAGGTAATATGATTTGCTTTAATGGAGGGTTCCACTTCTGGAGAAAAAGAAAAGAAAATCTCTGCTCTCCTTATCTCAGCTGTTCCATCCATGAGGTGACTGATGTTAAGATAGTGACACTGACAAAGAGGGATAGAGGGGTTGGAGACAAATAGTTTTATATCAATTATTGCCAAGAACAATAGAGAAATGCACCTCCTCTGTCTGAGGGAAAAAAAAACCCACATACACGATTCTTTCAGAAGACAGCCATGAGCTATTTTAAGAGTGAAACATAAAAACTGATAAGTTCTATTCTTGTGGCAAAATACTTCGTAATGTGCAGTACATTAGGCACTTAATGTTGACTGACTAGAATGTATGGAAGACTTCAGCAAGAGTGCGGAATAAAATGAAATCAGGCTCACAATGTGATTTGGGTCCAATTTCTCTGGGTATTATATTGTATAACAAGCAAGATGTACTTTCTATTCACCTCAGAAATTCTGGGACCTTGGTTGGGAAGGACCTCAAAGGCCATTTATTCCTCCCTACAAATCAGCAGGAAACCCTGTTTAATATTTCTGGCAAGTGGTCATCCATTCTCCATGTGAAGACCCTCTCTGGACAGGGTCAACTCATCAATATTGCTCATGAAATGGGGTATGTCATACTGAAGAGTGTTCCAGAGGCAGTCTGAAAAGGACACTACAGAATGAGATTGTCAACTCTCATGATCTCAATCTTGGGGTTTTAAAGACTAAAGTTGGGACTGCTAGGTGGCGCAGTGGAGAGAGCACCACCCTTGAATTTAGGAGAACCCGAGTTCAAATCTGGTCTCAGACACTTAACACTTCCTAGCTGGTGACCCTGGGCAAGTCACTTAACCCCAGCCTCAGGAAAAAAAAAGACTAAAGTTAATATAAAATTGAAATTGTTGATGAAGCCCAAGATAACAATTTTTGTGATCTTCTCTGCCATACCATTGACTCATAAAGCTGGCATTTCACTAGATCCCCAGACCTTTTCTCATGAATTGTTGCATGGTGCCATTTTCCCCATCCTCTGAGACTTGTACATATATTTTAAATGTAAATGAAAGGCTTTGTTTTAAGACCTGAACAATCTCACCTTATCAGGTCAGACTCTTTTTACTAACATACTGAATTTTTTTTATCCTTATTTTTCCCATTAAGTCAGTTGTTCTTTCTAGTTTAATATTAAATTGTAATTTATACAAGTGTAATATACAATTATACTACTGATATCTTTATTCAAATCACTGATAAAAACATTGAACAGGACATGATCAAGGCCAGAATTTCATAACTTTATACTATAGACTTCTCTGTCAGTTGATGTCATCCATTTATCAATACTTTTTTCTTCTGGTCAGTCACTTCCATATTCACCCAAGTTTTCTATTATTTAATCCATATGTCTCTATCTTAATAGAAAACTTAGTGAATATGGAAGTGACTGACCAGAAGAAAAAAGTATTGATAAATGGATGACATCAACTGACAGAGAAGTCTATAGTATAAAGTTATGAAACCACCTAATCCGTATCTTGTCAAGTGCATTGATAAAAAGAAATAATAACTGGAATATTTATATGCTCCTGTACGAAGTGAAATAATAACAGAAAAGGCATTAATAGCTATATTCACATATAATAAGAAATGCAATTTCTGCATGCTGGTGCTAAGAACTAGATCATATCACAGTTCAGTTTTTACATGGCATTTCAAGCAATTGGCTAAATAGCCTAATAGTAGAGCTTTGCAACATTATGGGGTTGTTTGATTCTAACAGATCAGAAAAAGTAAAGTTGTAGACCATTTAATTAAACCCTCTCAATTTAAGGGAGCTATAGAAAAGGCAGCCCCACACCAAAATAGCTTGCCCAATATGCGTGTTTTAAGTAGCTGAGCTGGGTTCTTTGACTCAAAAATTTAGTCCCACTACCCACTGTGTCATATTGTCACTCACAATGAAATTATCTTATCCTTAAAGAAGCCACAGAAAATGAAATAAAATAAATTATAAATTAGGAGTATATGCATTGAATGTCAGTATCTAATTTTACTAGGATATTTTAAATATTGTTCTTTCAGATCTGGACAAATATTAAAGCCATATAAATAAAATATAATAAAAATATTAGGAAATCTCCAGATTGGGTACATTAAAAACCTACCTCATTTCAGTAAGCTCTTACAGAGAGATGTTATAGGAAGAAAAAATATGTTTCCCCCCAAAAAAATTTTGGAGGGGGGAATGTTACTTTGTTAGCACAATTTTTATGTTGCATTGGCTCTACCATGTTCATGTCCAGATTCAGTATGACTGTTGATTGAGTATTCATCTCAGCTACCCTGGGCTGAAATTACTCCCAAGGGTTATGACTTGCTAATCTGGAAACTGTTGCTGAGTGGGCCACAAAACATGGAAACGGGGAAGTTTGGTGTTTATTCTGCTGACATTTCAAAAACCCACAACATCAGAGGCTACAGCCTTTCCTCCTACAATAGGAAATAAAAAATAAAAAAATAAAAATAAAAAAAAAAAATAAAAAAAACAGACACGGAATCCAAGAATTGTTTCTTGGAGTTGCATGTCCCCAATGAGCAGAAGGTTCAAAAGGCCTTTCCCTTTGCAGAATTTTCTTTGAACAGATATCATAAATGAAAGATATCAGCCAATAATAAAGTCACCAAAGGGGATACTACCTTTCTTGTAAAGAAAATTATTTGAAAATAGAATTTGTCAAAGCAGCTTAAATTGTAGCTGTGGTACATCATTTATATAATCAAATAAGCACAAGATAATTTGATGAAGTAAAAAAAAATATTAAAAACTTGGGGGGGTCAAGAAAGTATTCTCTAAAAAAGTGGCACTTGACATGAACCTTGAAAGAAGCTTAGGATTTTACATGATAAAGGTTGGAAGGGAGGTTCTTGCAAACATGATGAATGACAGGTTTGAACAACAAAAAAAATGACTACTTTGGTTAGAAATAAATACATGAGAAAATATTAAATGCGTTTGGAAAATAGGATTTTCCTATTTTCTATATTCCCAAATAGCTAAACTGAGAAATTGAGAAAGTGGTATAGAGGCAACAGGAAACCACAAAATATTTTTCAAGTTAAGGTAATAACATAGAGTTGTACCTTACCATTACGTTAGACAGAATAGTACAAAGATAATTCATTGACCTACCTCTTAAGGTGATTCCCATTGCATTAGGAAGACAAAATGATGGTACAAAAAATGAACTAACTTGATAAGTGCTAAATGAGTTTAAGAAAAGGGTTGATTATTCCTTGCGTTTAGTTGTCCCAGAAGAGATAAGACTTCAAATGGACTTCAGAGGAAGACTAAAAATGTGGATGTCAAAAGGGCTTTGGGGGCCAACTAGTTCAATCAATATGTGAACAAGAATCTTTTCGGCAACATAATAATACTAGAAGCTAATATTAATATTGTACTTTAAAATTTGCAAAATATGTAAGTAGATAAGTTTAGTTGATCCTTATATTCCTATAAAGTCGTTTTATTATTCATATTTTACAGATGAGAAATTGGGAGAAATCAATTGATTTTCCCAGAATCTTACAGATAGCTATATGTCTGAGGCCTATTTTTTTCCTTACAACAATCCCAAAATTCTCTCTACTATGCCATCATCTTCAACAAGTAATTATTTAGCCTCTCCTTTAAGACTTTATTTTGCTAATTGAAAAACAGAAAATAAGCTAGTTTTAGCTACTAAGTTCTCCTTCTATGAGACCAAAATTTCTCTCTACAAACGCTTCCCATAGTTTCTAATTCTGCTGTCTTAGGGTAGGTAGAACATATCTAATCTTCCTTTAACCCTTGAAATCCCTAAATACTTTTAAAATATTCTATGATTTCCCATTATTGTCCAAAAAAAGTCTTCTTTTTTCCAGTTGTTTTTTTTTTTTTTAAACTATCTTTCTGTACATGGCTTTATAACATGGCAGTAATGCTAAAATGCAATATCTATAAATTAACATAACATCAGATATAGTCTGGCCATGTTGGAAAATAGTAATATTATTTTCTTTTAATCATAAATTAAATATTAAATTAAAATATTAAATTAAATAAAAATCTTAAACAGATATTTTCTCTTGATGACAACTAAGATTAAATTAGGCTTTTGAATGCTAGGTGACAATACTTGTTCATAATGTTTAGTATACGAAATAACCTATTATTCAATTATCTTGAATTTCAACTCCCTATTTAGTCATTTACTTTCCATTCCAATGTAATTCTCCTTGTTTTTTAATAGAGAGAAAGGGGAAATAAATTTTAAGGCTTTCTTAAAAGTCAACAGAATATTTTAATGAACACAAGAATTGAAGTAAAAAAAATTAATTCCAGTTATGGTTTTCCCATTTATTCATGATAAAATAAATTTATTTGTGTGTATTATATGTATATATATATGTATATATATATATATGCAGATATATATGTATACATATTACTTTAAGGGTATATAAGTATACATATGTATACATACATATAAAGATAGATAGATAAATTTTAGATACCTGTCATCCTTATCTCAGAAAATATTCTTCTTCCTCTCAGTTAAATGTGGTATATTTCCACATTTATCCCTCACAAGCATAAACCAGCCCAAAGGCAAAGTATCTTTAATTAAAATCTGCACTGTAAAAAGAACCTCAAAACATTAAATCATTAGCCTTTTAGTGTATTTAACAGAAATGCTCTACTCCTTTCCCAATTGATAAATAGTCACAGGATATGAACAATTTTCAGATGAAAAAATTAAAGTTATTTTTAGTCATATGAAAAAAATGCTCTAAATCACTATTGCTTAGAGAAATGCAAATTAAAACAACTGTGAAGTACCACTTCAAACCTCTGAGATTGGCTAAGATGACAGGAAAAAAATAATGATAAATGTTGGAGGGGATGTGGGAAAACTGGGACATTAATGCCTTGTTGGTAGAGTTATGAAATGATCAAACCATTCTAAAGTGCAATCAGGAACTATGACCAAAGGGCTGTAAAACTGTGCATACCATTTGACCCAGCAGTGCTTCTACTGGGCTTATTTCCCCCTCCCCCCAAAAAAGAAGGACTCACATGTACAAAAATGTTTGTAGCAGATCTTTTGATGATAACAAAGAACTGGAAGAGGAGTGATGTCCATCATTTAGGGAATGACTAAACAAGTTGTAGTATATGAAGGTAATGAAATATTATTGTTCTATAAAAATGTTGAACAAGCTGATTATAGAAAGGCCTGAAACCATTTATATGAAGTGGTGCTGAGTGAAACAAGCAGAACCAGTAATACATTGTACACAATAACAGCAAGAATGTGCAATGATCAACTGTGAAAGGCCTGGTTCTATTCAGTGCTGCAGTGATTCAAAGCAATCCCAATAGACTTTGGACAGAAAATGCTATATGCATCCAGAAAAAAATCTAAAGAGACTGAATGTAAATCAACACATGTTATGTTTCTGCTTTTTTATCTCTCTTGTGATCTTTTCCTTTGGCTCAGATTTTTCTCTTCTAATATGATTCATAAAGCAATGTGCATTGAACATAAATAAACTTTAAACAATCTGTCAAACAAAAACAAAAAATATATATAGAAGAAAATGTAAAATACCTCGTCAGAAAAACAACTCACATGGAAAAGAGTGAGACCTAAAAACTATTAGACTACCTGAAAACCATGATAAAATAAAGCTTCTATACAACATCTTTCAAAAAAAAATTATCAAGGAAAACTGCCCTGATGTGCTAGAATCAGAAGGTAAAATAGCCATTGAAAGAATCTATTAATCACCACCTGAAATAGACCCCAAAATAAAAACTACAAGGAATACTGTAGCTAAATTTCATAATTACCAGATAAAGGAGAAAATACTGCAAGCAGCCAGAAAGAAATAGTTCAAACATCAAAGAACCACTATCAGGATTACCCAGGATTTAGCAGCTTCTAATTTAAATGTTCAAAGGCCTGCAATATGATATTCTGAATGGCAAAGGAACTTGGACTTGAGCCGAGAAACAACTGCCTTGCAAAACTAAGCATTATTTTTCAAGGTAAAAGATAGATATTCAATGAAAAAAATGCTCTACTCCAACAATACATCATAAAAGCCTTCTAAAATTGTCAGTTTGTGATGTATATGATTCTAGACACAATTCTATAAAATGACTGGACAAACTGATACCTGCTTATAGAAGCCCTCCCTGGAATAAAATAAGAAACACAAAAATAATGCTATAGGTTTAAAGTCAAATGAACATATCTGTAAAAATAGCTGCTAAAATTGTAACTTCATTATTTGTCTCTACTTTGCAACCCCACCACACATTTAAATTTTCTTCATCAAAATATGTGATACATTACTCAATCAACAATGCTTAATTAAAGTATAGAAGCTAACTTGATGAAACTCAGAGACACAATAAGGAGTTGAAGTGGAAGAAAAATTTAAGGGTAGAAATCATGACCTCAAACAAGCAATGACAATAAATCTAAGTAAAATGGATGATCAGGGAAAATTGAATCATAAACAATGAAGTAATATCAAAATCAATCATATAATTATCAAATGACAAGAATCCAAATTCTTAAAAAAATTAAAATTATAGGTGAAAATAAACAATAAAACTAGACTTTAGAGATCAACTTTCTCCTTTTAAAGCTAGATAATTCTAAACATTAAATGAATTAGGAAAAAAGTCAAGAACATGAATATAATATTAGAAAAGTTAGATATAATAGGTTAGATATAATAGGAGAAAACTGAATGGGAATAGAAAGAAGTATACCTTTCTCTCAGTTGTGCATGTCACTTTCACCAAAAGTCATCATGTACTATAGCATAAAAAATCCTCACGACCAAACGCAAATAGGTAGAAATATTGAATGAATCTTTTTTAATCCATAATGCAATAAAATCATGTTTAACAAAATATGGTGAAAACATAGAATGAAAATTAATTGAAAACCAAAGAATGTAATCTTAATGAATGAGTCAAAGATAGTCTATAATTTCATTAAAGAGAATGACAACAATGAAACAACATTTCAAAATTTGTGAGATATTATCAAAGCCTTACTGGAAGGGGCAGAAATTAACTCTCTAACTGGATACAACAGTAAAAGAATGAAAGAGCCAATCAAAAAATTGAGCATGCAACAGCAGCAGCAACAGCAACAACAACAACAACAACAACAACAACAACAAGAATAAACTACCTAGGAAAAGAACAGATTTGAAATACCCAATTAAACACCAAAATAAAATTCAAAGAATTAATAAAAATGGAAAGTTTAAGAAAAAATGAACTAATAAATGAAACGCAGCTGGCTTTATTTTTAAAAATAATAAAATGGATGAACCATTGATTAATTTGATTATAAAAAGAAAAAATCTAAACTATTACTATCAAAATTGAAAACTATGATTAAACCATCCAAAAATATTAAATTAAAGCAATTGTTAGGAGCCACTTTGTCCAATGTTATGCCAGTAAACTGAAAATTTAAGTGAAATGGATGAATACATAGAAAAATATCAACTTCTCAGATTAGCAGAAGAAGAAATAGAATACCTAAATAATCCTATTTTAGGAAAAAAATTGAACAAACCATTAATGGACTCCCTCAGAAAAAATTCTTAGAACCTTAAAATTTTATAAGTGACTTCTACCTAATATTTAAGGAACAATTCATGCTATATAAATTATCTGAATAAATAGGTAAAGAAGCAATCCTACCTAATTTGTTTTATGGCATAATATAGTTTTTATACCTAAACCAAGGAGAACAAAAGCAGAAAAAGAAAACTATAAGCCAATTTCCTTAATGAATATTGATGTGAAAAATTTAAATAAAATAAAATGCCAGCAAGATTACATCACTATATCACGAAGATCACACACACTGACCAAGTGAGATTTATATCATGAATACAGAGCCGGTTCTATATTACAAACAGTATCAGCATTCTTGACCATATGAGTCAC
Organism: Sminthopsis crassicaudata; assembly: GCF_048593235.1. Taxonomy (NCBI): domain Eukaryota; kingdom Metazoa; phylum Chordata; class Mammalia; order Dasyuromorphia; family Dasyuridae; genus Sminthopsis; species Sminthopsis crassicaudata. The sequence continues at coordinate 18,636,921 of NC_133622.1, read as the reverse complement.
AAAAATAACAAAAATCATATAGTTTTAAATCAGTATATGCAGAAGAAGCCTTTGTCAAAATAGAAAACCCATTCCTATTAAAATATTTGAATATGTAAAAATGGACGGAGTCTTCCTTAAAGTGCAACTAATATGTGTCTAATATGAAAAATCATCATTATTTGTTATGAAAATAAGCTAGAAGACTTCTTGATATAATCAGGATATCCACTATCACCACTATTATTCAATATTGTACTAGAAATTCTAACTCTATAATAGTAGTAAGACAAAAAAATTAAAGGAATAAAAATAAGCCATGAGGGGAAAAACGTATTACTGTTTGCAGATGACATCATGATAAATGTAGAGAATCCCAGAAAATTAACAAAATAAAAAAAAAAACAAAACAAAACAAAACAAAACCTACTTGCAATAGTTAACAATTTTACCAAAGTTGTGAGATATAAAATAGTTATGTAAATCATGAACCTTTCTGGATACTTCAAAAATAAAAAGAAGAGATAGAAAGAGAAATTCAATTTAAAATAACTGCAGACAACATACTTGTGGTCTACCTATCAAGACAAATCTAGGAACCATATTAGCACAGTAACATAACATTCTTCATGTAAATCAAGTCAGATCTAAACAAGAGGAGAAATATTGCTTAGGGATAGGCCGAGTCAATATAACAAAAATTACCATTTTACCTTTTATCTTACTTAGTTGGTTTAATACCAAACAAAATATCAAAAATTATTTTATAAAGCTAAAAAATAATAAAATTTATCTGAAATAGCAAAAGATCAAGAATATCAAGGGAATCAATGAAAAGAAAAAGGATAGTAACCTAGTAGTTCCAGATTTCAAACTATATTATTCAGTGATATCATTAAAAACAGTCTGCTTAATTAAAAAAAAAAAAAAGTCTGGTTTTGAGTAAGAAACAGAGGTATATTAGTGGAATAGATTAACAGATTAAATACACAATACATAATTGTAAATGTACATAATAATCTAGTAGGTGACAAACACCAAATCCCAAGATTTAAGGACAAGTAATCACTATCTTACAAAAATTACTGAGAAAACTGAAAGGCAATTTGGCAAAAAAGTAAAGATAGACCGTATCAAACAGTATATCAAGATAAAGTCAAAATGGATAATTTAGACATGAGGGATTATAAATAAGTTAAGTGAAATGGAAAAATGTATCCATAAGGCTTATGGGTAAGAAATTTATGAACAAATAAGAGATAGAGATAATTATTGAAAGCAAAATAGATTGCTTTGTTTAAATTAAAAAGGCTTTTGTACAAACAAAATTAATGTAATTAGAAAGAAAACAAAACTGGGAAACATTTTTTCTTATTAAGTTCATATATATATAAATAAGATAATTTAAAAAATATATTTTCAGCTGATAAGAGGTTAAGGATATGAGCAGGCAAATTTCAAAAGAAGAAATCAAAACTATTAACAGTTGCATGGAAAAAATCCTCTAAATCACTTGTGATTAGAAATTATTCAAACAACTCAGATATCATCTGACATCTATCGGTTTGACTAATGACAAATTCTAGAGAGACTATGGGGAAATTGGGACAGTAATACACCGTGGCTGGAGATCTGAATTAATCCAACTATTTAGGAGAACAATTTGGAACTACACACAAAGGACTATAAAATTCTTCATAGCCTTTGACTAAGCAATACCATTACTAGGTCTGTATCCCAACAAAATTAGAGAGAAATGGGCCCTATTTGTGCAATAGTATTTGACACAACTCTCTTTTGTGTTGACAAAGATTTTAAAATCAAAAGAATAACCATCCATTGAGGAACAGCTAAATAGAAGTTGTCATTTCAGAGCTCCTTACCCTCATCCTGTTAACTCCTCTAAGATGAGATCTCAAATAAAGGTAGTGGGAAAACATGCTGGAAAATTTTAGGGAAATGAGTTACACATTTTGGTCTCAGAAAATTCATTGTGAAATATTCTATGAGAAAATATCATTTCAAAAATGCTGTTAGAGAAATAACTTCTTTTTTAAAAAAATCTGGATGCTATAAGATTATGAATTGGGCTATTAAAAGAATATGATAAAATAGATATTTGAACATAAATAATTAATATGGTCTATTTTGTTTTTACAATATTATAATAATAATTACAGATCTACCAGAATAAAGAATGAGTTTTTACTTGGAAAAATTGCTGTCACTCCCAAAAATTAAGAAAATGCATCGAGTGGTTTTTAAAACATAACTTCAATATATCAATCAGTCAAGTGAGGTATTTGCTCTATGCCTAAAACACCAGAATGAGGCTAGTTTTAATTTATAAATAAAGGATAGTAAAATATAACTTTTAGGGAAATGAAGAAACAAATAGAATACAAGTTTTCTAAATTTTGAATAGTGAAATTTTATTATTTGAGGTAAAAATTCTTGGGACTGAAATGTCCTATTGTTTTAAGTTTTGATTATATTTTTATTCTGTAATATAACAAATAGAATTTATCATATTCTAAAAATTTAATATATGGCTGATAACTTCCTAAAGGGAGAATTAGACAAAACAATTAGACAAAGATATAATGTAAACATTTTCTAATTAAATGGAATCTTAAAATTTGAGAAAGCAACAAAATTAGATTTTTTTATGTCTAAGAACTATAGGCATATGTGTAAGATTGTCTTCTAAATTTATCTGGTATGGAAATTATGGCTTTGAACATGTTTTAGCAATAAGTTCTCAAAATTTTGTTACGGTCATTACATGTAAAATTACTTTAATTATTGTAAATGAAGAGGATTTTTCTATTTTAAAATAGCTTTCTGGTAAGTTTTAAGAGATGGTAGAGTTTATTTTACAAATTAGACCCTCATGAATTTTTCAGATTCTTATATCCAGTATGGGTGTAAGTAAAGCTAGAAACGCTCTAAGTAGTTTTATCTGTAAACCTGACTGATATAATTCCCTCATGAAAATATGAAAAACTATATAGACTTGATTTATACATATGTGATTCATGGGAGATAGAGTTGCCTACTCTCCCATAAATCCAAAAATGGAAAATTAAGGGAATTGAGGGGAAGAGGATATAGAACTGAGTAGACTACCCTGACTCCAATTTGTGATTCAGGACCTCCCTTAGTTTCTATTCAGTTATGGGTCAAGTCCAACTTCTTTCTTGTGAGAAAATTCCATATAAATGTGAGAATTGAGAGAAAATGTTACTGCATTGTTTAATCACAGCCCTATATGTCTAGGAAGCTGGACCACCTCTCCCTATTGTTTAGAGATTATGCTGACCAGAAGCTCAGGCAGATCCAAAGATTACTATAATTTATCTAATTTCATTTTCATCTATTCCAACTATCCTAAACGCTTCTCCCATGCAAACTTTTCACCTGACAGTTCTGTCTTTTTGGGATTGTTCCTCTTCTCTCACTTATAATGGCCTTACTGTTCTACACTGAAAACCATTCTCTTACAAATTATTTTGAAGATCATGGCCTATAGTAGGAAGCCCTTGTTAAAAGAAATATCCATACAATTCAAATTTATTTCAAATTATTTTATGTAAATCATAAGTGACTGAGTTCATTTAGCACATGAACATATACATATATGTTCATATGTGTGTATCTATGTGTATATATACATATGTTTATATGTATATATACACATGTATATGCTTTCTTGCCATTAATGAGAGACTCCCAATCTGAAAACTTCCTCAACAATACAGACCTGTCACTGTTCTGTAATTCTATTCTAATATTCTAATGTTTTCTGGGACACTAAGAACTAAACAACTTGTTTATCGGCATAATACCAGCAGCTACTAGCTATGATTCACTCTAGAAGGCATAGGGCATAAAGGCAAAAACACTGAGTGTGAGTAAAACAGACCTAGAAAAACACTGACATTTGATTGCCAGATAAAGCTTTTCTTCAACCTAGAGAAAATGTAATCCAATAAAATGGGGAAGTTTTCCAATCTATTAAAAATTCACCAAACTCAGTTCATTAAACCTGCTCTTAAATGATCCTGTTTCATGTTGAGTATAGCCGCATCTGGCTCCAATAATAATGTGTCCCCAAGTTATCCAAGCAATTGAGATTTCAAATTGTGGATGCCTAAAGGTTAAAAGGAGAGCTATTAAATCTATGCTAAAAATGGGGGGGGCAGACTCACTTAAATCAAAGAAGAGACTGTCATGGAAGAAAAAAATAATAGATCCATGAAACAGTTGAAAGTTGGATTATTTTATTTGTGATGAAATAGTGTGATTTTTTTTTAAGGTTCCATGGCTTCTACATTCTACAAGAGTGAATAAGGAAGAGAATAAAATGTGCCACGTAAGTTGTTTCTGAATAACCCAGTTACTGACATTCTATAAGAAGTAGTTTAAAGATAAAGTGATCATCTTGCTATTCTCAGCAATGATACTTCTTTCACAAGAAAATTTGCCAACTCCTAAAAATAAAAATCTACTGAGCCCCTCTCATTGAGAGAAATGATCACCAGAAGGTACAATATTGGTTTTATTTTTAAGAAGTCAATTTCATTTTCAATTCAATTAAAATGCTGCTACTGAAAAAGAACTGTCTTCTCCAGATTCAGGGTAGAATGACTTCACAGCATTGCCTTTCCCCCTTTTTCAATCCATTAATATTTGTGTAACACTGCCATTCTTTTCCAAGAAAAAGTATTCTGAGAAAAGAATATTAAATAAAACCAATGGATATTTAATGCTATCTCCCTTTCATCATATAAACTACTTTGACATCTAAATCAACAGCTTAATGACCTAAGATGACTGAATTTTTCCCAGGAAATATATGTTTCTGCTCCAGAACTAACCATTTCCAACCTGGTCAGCACATTTAATCTAATGATCGCTCAAAAATAGCTGCTTCTTCTCAGCATGGAAGTCATCAGTGTGACCCTAGAAGTCAGTATCTAGTATTAGCGTGCTGGCACTGAGGCAGACAAAGCCATTCCCCCAAAGAAAACATTGTGTGCTTGAAAGCCTGGGAGCCAATTGCCTTAAAGCAGCCCGAGAGTCTGCCTGGCATGGATTCTCTGGCCACATAATAGAAGGGATAGGTGCTGTCAATATCCGCGCTGATATAGGAGAGACATGCAATGCTATAGTCTCCTTGGAAAATAATGACATTTTCTCCTGAAAGCTAGATGAATAGAGCTTCACTAATAAAAGAGCTGCTCTGAAAGGCAGACACCAAATAGGCTCATTGAGAGACTTCCTCCCTACTTCTTACCTTGTGTAGAGAGTCCACTTAATCTTATCTGCCTTTTGTGATTGGATTATAAAGACTGCCTAAATTTTAGCTTCTTTCATTTTGGAAACTGCTATGGTCAGGTCACCCTATGCTCCAAGATTTGTGTCACGATGAGAGAAGAACTTCTAAATTTCTCTCAAAGGAGACCGTTTTAATGCTCCCCATCTCCCTTAACCTGTCATATTCCAAACAATTAACCATGATTTTCATTACCACGCTGCTGTATAATACTAATTTACCAGCTTCTCCTTAAGTTAGACAGACAAATAACCATCCAGAAGTGTGAGATAGGCTCAGTCCAAGCTTTGGAAATCGATATTTGGCTAGGATGAAAATTTCATATGCACACCTAACACATGACAATTAAAAAAGTAAGGGTGCAGATGACCGGAGCTGGGCAGTTCCACCCCAAAGAACGCAAATTACATGTGCATGAAATGCAGATTCAAGTTTGATCTTCCTTGAGTACTTTTTTTTCATGTCAATTTTGGCAACCCCAACACCAAATTGTAAAAAGACTTGCTTCAATGGGAGATTTTGAAGACTCTAAATAATAGTCTCTGCAACTAGCTGGGTCACCTCCAGTTTAGAAAGTCAGTGGTAGCTTACATTTATATTTATTTAATTTATATAATTATATTTATATAATTATTTATATTATTTATATTGGACTTTTGGCCCTTCCAAGGCCTTTTATATCTATTATCTCATTTGATCCCCACAATAATCCCATGATGTGGATACTATTATATTTTAGAGATGGAAAGGCATTTAAGGATACAGAGCTTGCCTCAGAACCAGTGACCTAATTTCAAGTCCCCCATCAGACATATAATGACTCTATGACTTTAAGAAAAAGTCTCCAGTCATTTAAACTCTTAGCAGAAAATTGAGTCAAGGTTCTAATACTGTAAATTGTTGAGTAAGTTCCAATCTCCCTTGGTTGAAGTAATCTTCTCATTCAGAAGTTCCCTTTGTCAGTCAAATCACAGTTCTTGTCACTATCAGGTACAGATGAACAAATGGTCCAGAAGAGAAGATAAGTCATTAATCCAAAGCTATGAAGCCAGCAAAAGCCTGAGAGGAAAGGTAAACAGAGATTTTCCCAGGAATTAATCCACTGTGCCACATTCTCCAGAGAGGCATTTTGCTGATCAAATATTTTTTCAAACTTACATATTTTAGCCATTCTCACCTTATACCATGAAATCTTCTTAGAGAATTTTTTTTTTTTAACATTTAGGTCACTCCATCATCTATTAAAAATGGAAAAGAGAAGGGGAAAGTAATTATTCCTTTCCAATAATTTGTCTAACATGATCCTTGACTGAGAAAGTTTTATTTCCCAGTTCACAAGAGGAAGCATTATTGAGCATAATAAAGCTCATGGAGAGATTCTCATATTATCTTTAAGGCCATCCTACTTTCCTATCCCAGACATTCAGTCCCAAGGCAAGATAAATATGAAATGCTTGGATAGACATATAATACCAGATTATCCTTCCAAATATAAGGCTATTTTTATTGAAGACCTGCAGATATATGAGTAAACCTGTGGACATATATATCTGCAAGACAGACACCACTCAGATATTGAGGTTTGTTCTCTTCCTGCAAATCCTAGAGAAAAGTTCACCACTCTCAGTTCCAAGACTATTTTACATGGACTTTCAAAATGTTAACTTCTTAACCAGGGTGGAAACTTTTATAGATTCTGTTTTATTTTATTGTGTTTGCTGTTTTGCTGCAATGATCATTTGGTAGTTTGGGAGCAATGACAGGGGAGTTTGGTTTTGAGCAATTTTAGAAAAATGTTAATAATAAATATATTTTCAGAAATTGTTCAATATTCTGAGAACTAGAGGCAAGGACAGAGTTTGGAAAACATTGAATAACTAATATAATTCATGCATGTATCAGCAACAAAGATGTTCCAAGGCAAAAACAAGAAAAAAGAATGTCAGAGGGAGCTACAATTTATATGTCAGAAAGTTTGAAATACCAGTTTTGTAGCACCCACAGCCGAGAGTAACTGGGCTTCAGGGACAGCATGTTTTCTTTTGTTAGAAAAATGCAATGAGCTAAACCTGAATTGTTCTGTGGAATTCCTTTAATGAGCAGTATGTTCAGTCACAAGTTGCATTTGAAGATAGTTAATAATTGTATCTTAGTATCTCCCCTAGCTGTGTAAACCACCTGGCAGAAAATATGTTTGTAGAAATGCAAAATTACTTTTTGGGGAGAAATGACTGTATGTCTCATTAAGTCTACACACTCTAATAACTGCACAGGCCCCATTTGCAACAAAGCAAGGGAACATCTAACAAGTACAAAAGAAAGAGTTCAAATCCATCAAGTTCTTCTTATGCACCCCACTCATTGAGTCTAGTCATTTTACAATTATTTTTAATAACTAATATTGCTGAGAAATTCAAGGGGATCTTGCGATGTCAGCTTTCGTTTTTGACCCAGTTCCTTAACCTTCTTAGAAGGTTAAGACCTCAAGTGAAGCTTCTTCATCTATTGCTCTAAGCAGGACAATTTGATCCACACATTTTCAGATACTCAAGGATAGCATACTGACACACTCAATATGGCCAGGAATCCTAATTTCTTCAATATGACTGCTGTGATCTGAGACATTACCAATCACAGCACATTCATGTCTCCTATCCTTGTGAAATTTGATCCTTCCTCTAAAAACACAGGAGAGGACCCTCCCGAAATACTCTTGGTTTATCTCTAACTTTTCATATTTCATTGATACAAACACAACATCGAGTTATCCATCTGTTATCCTTTGCTATAGCTAATCACTGAAGGACTGATTTTTCCTAGTCATACAGATCGAATGATCCTCAAGGGTATCATTCACAAAACCTCTTGCACTTTAGCTGATTTATACTCTTCATATATTTTCCACTGTTAGTAGAGACACAGTTAAACATATAGTGAATAGAAGACAGGGTCTGGAATGAGCAAAATATAAATTTACATAACAAATGTGTGATCCTGGACATTCTGCAGTTTTATCTTAATAGCTGGGCTCTTCTTCCCATTAAGGCAAATGTTCTCCAGGATTGTGTCCTTATCCCTCTTCTCTTCCCTCATTACAATCTTTCCATGGCAATCTGTTGCCTCACTTTGGGTCACTTCCATATTTTATCTTCCCCACTGACTTCTTGACTAAGTTCCAGGTGTTTATCTTCTGGACTATTCCATTGCCACTTCAAATTTAACACATCCAAAATTAAGATTCTCTCTCAAGACCTGCTACTTCTTCTGACAAACATGTGTTTGTTAGATATATCATGATTCATCCAATGGTCCAGATTCAAGCCTTTGCTATTCTTTTATTATTCCTTTTCTTTCACTTCTCAAGCCAAAATCATCACCAAATTCGGCCAATTCTACAGTCATAATAAGCTTCCTACATTGGGGATTTGGGCCACATATGGGGTTTCATAGCTGAATGTGGGTATTATAAAATTTTGATTTATTATCAATAAATATTTGACTTTTATACCTATTTATATGCCTATATATCTGGGGTTGCATAACACTTCTTGGGCAAAAAAGGAGTGATGAACAGAAAAAGTTTAAAAAGCTCTTATATAGCTCACATTTTTGTCCCTTTCTTTTTTCCTATTTGTAAAGCCCTTAATCATCACTCCACTACACTAATATAAAAGCCTCCTAACAGGGAATTCTATCTCCATTTTTTCCTTCTCCAAATTCCTCTTCACACTCCTTTCTTATGTGTGATATTTTTATTCTTCTATTCAGATCTCTGTAGCTTCCATATAAATTCTGAACTGTTCAAGGCACTCTAACTTTTCTTCTTTTTCTACTGTTCTCCTCCAAATGAATTGCACTGTTTGGAAATAGATGATTGGTTTTAGAGAGCAAGAATATTAAGGGTCATGTGGTCCAATCCCTCTCTCCCTTATATCTTGCTCTTTGTCTCAACCATACCTTTGCTCACATTTTTCTCTAGGAATATCTTCTTTCCATTCCCATTGATGAATACCAGTCTATTATGTCACCTCCTTCAAGATGTCTTAACAGAAGCCCCTTGAACATAACAACTTTTTTCCTCTTGTCCTTCACAAAATTTTTGTTTATCTCTTCTGGATTTATGCATTGATTTTAATTGCATTCAACTAAGTATACATCATATTCTCCTACTAATCTATAAATTACATCACTAAACTTTACAATGAGTAGAAATTGTCTTAGCTAAATTTTGCAATACTCTCATTTCTCAACTAACATGCAGTCATTTCTTTTTTTTTTATTTTATTTTTTATTATAGCTTTTTATAGACAAAACATATGTATGGGTAATTTTTTAACATTGACCCTTGCAAAACCTTCTATTCCAACTTTTCCCTTCCTTCCCCCCATCTTAGATGGCAGGTAGCCCTATGTTAAATATGTTAAAGTATATGTTAAACACAATATATGTATACATATTTATACAGCTATTTTGATGCACAGGAAAGATCAGATTTAGAACGAAGGTAAAAATAACCTGAAAAAAAATGCAAGCAAACAGTAACAGAAAGAGTGGAAATGTTATGTTGTGATCCATACTCATTTCCCAGTGTTCTTTCTCTGAGTGTAGCTGGTTCTGTTCATTACAGATGAATTGAAACTAATTTGGATCCTCTCATTGTTGAAGAGAGCCTCGTCCATCAGAATATATCCTCATCCAGTATCGTTGTTGAGAGATTTGACCACATGACTTAATATTCTTGCTCTCTAAAACCAATCATCTATTTCCAAACAGTGCAATTCATTTGGAAGGGAACAATAGAAAAAGAAGAAAAGTTAGAGTGCCTTGAACAGTCCAGAATTTATATGGAAGCTACAGAGATCTGAACAGAAAAATAAAAATATCACACATAAGAAATATAATGATCCCCTAGTTCTGCTCATTTCACTCAGCATCAGTTGATGTAAGTCTCTCCAGGCCTCTCTGTATTCCTCCTGTTGGTCATTTCTTACAGAGCAATAATATTCCATAACCTTCATATACCATAATTTACCCAACCATTCTCCAATTGGTGGGCATATATGTAGTCATTTCCTAAGAAATGTCTTTTGAAAATCCAAAATTGGATTTCATCAATGAATTTTGAATTGAAGATTACAACTCATCAGTCATATATACTTTTAGGAAGCAGTTTCCTGGAGTTTCCCTTAGTTGTACAACTAGCATGTACATATAAACATATATATATATATATATATGTATATATATACATATATATATGTGTGTGTGTATGTATATATGTATATATATATATATACATGTTGTAGATAGATATAGATATGTAAGTAAATCTATGTAGATATACCTACATATCTATATTTATACATATCCACATGTGTATATGGGTGTAATTCTTGAAGCAGACCTTCTTGACTCCAAAGCTGTTTCTATCCAGTATGTCAGGGGTTCTCAAACTACAGTCCGCTGGCCAGATGCAGCCCGCTGAGGACGTTTATGGGTCCCTTTGGGTTATGGCAAATGGGCTGGGGGCGAAGACAGAGTGTGAGCTTTTGTTTTTACTATAGTCTGGCCCTCCCACAGTCTGAGGGACAGGGAACTGGCCCCCTATTTAAAAAGTTTGAGGACCACTGCAGTATGTCATGTGCCCTTTCCTAGTGATTTGTTGAATGTAAATTATTTTTCATCACCCAAAACCTCATAGTACCATAGTAATTTGTGGGGAGTAGGGAATTAAGTGGTTTCAGCTGAAGTGGAGCATATTTATTCTATATTTTTATTAAACTATAAGGCCACAGAGTTAGTATTATCCATGTAGTCTAGAATTATCAGACTAAAAGGCCCCCTGATAGATTATCTAATCTTTGGTTCTCCCCATTATTATTCTTTGTTTCTACAAATCATTATAGAAGGCTAGAAAAAGCATCAATTTTTCTCTCAAAGACCGCCAAGGAGTCATTTTCCTAGATTACTTCAGTAAAACTCCACTATTGCACAGTATAACAAAAGCCTAACTTCCTCATACTTCATTCATACTAAACATACTTTTTTTCTGTGCCACAAAGAATAGAGATCATAGGACCACTGATCTAGAACTGAAATGAATGTGAAAAGTTGGGTTACAGATGGAAAAATTGAGGTCAAGGTTTGGGTAAGATAAACCTTGCATATAATTGCATTTTCTAAGATGAAATTTGCCCTCTCACTGTTTCCAAAATATCTAATAATTCACCATAGAAACACCTTGTATCCCATTTCTCACTTGTCACTCTGCTCCACTCATTTTTCTAGATTTTTCTCCAATACCATTAAAACCCAAGGATTGGCCTGAAGGATAAACAATTTTAGTGGCTAGAATAACATTCCCATCACTATTTGAAGTCTTGGGTCAATGTCCTAAAAGAGACATTTTACTTCCTCCTGCAAACTCAAACTATACTTACCTCTGGTTACTGCCTGAAGACCTGTACTCTAAGGTGATACAGGCAAACCACAGGGGTGAGGAATTAAATAGCATCCAGGACTAGAAAATGTTATGTTCCCAAAAAAAAAAAAGAGAGAGAGAGAGAATCCTACTTATATTTTTAAAATATTAGTAATAATTTAAAATGTGATATACTTCATTCACTTTTCAAATATAAATAAACTAATTAATGGCAAAACCCTCAATATAGAGAGAAGAAAAGAGGAGAGAACAGTACAGGAAAGGAGAATTTAAGACTATTCCAAGTATAAGCATTACCACACATAACGTAAGAGGAACACTGACACTAGAGGATCTGGCTTGGGTTCAAATCCCACTTCTGGTGTTCACTCTGTGTACAATCTTGGACAAGACACAATCTCCATAGGTATCAATTTCTCCTAGATGACTCTAGACTATGATCCTGTGATAACTTGAAGTTTCCCACTCATGAAGTAATCGATCCATTTTTTCACTTGTTTTAAGCAGGTCAAATTACTATTTATAGAGTGTTATTAATGTTATTTTGCTAGACGTTATCTAGATGAAAATCATACTATTAGTCAATCAACAAGCATTATGAGCATTTGTGCCAGGACACTGTTTAGTGTTTGGGATACACATAGAGCTTATGTTCTAATGGAGACACCAGTGCACAGATTAGTGGTTTTCATTTCATTTCTATTTGATTTTTACATCATTTTTGTAAAGGAAGAGAGGGACTTGAGGAGGCAGAGGGAATGAGGAAATGTACTCTAGATATATAAGAGGGCCATTTTAAAGTGACAGGGCCAGGTGATATGGTTCTGATGGAAGGAAAAGAGAAAAGGTAGCCTTAGATAGATAATAGTGTGTGTGTGTGTGTGTGTGTGTGTGTGTGTGTGTGATGTTAGTAATCAAGGTCCAATGAGGTTGGTGAGATAGGTTGGATTTAGATTATGTAGAACATTAAGGGCTGACAGATTAAATCATCTTCAACAGCTAAATCTATCTGGCCCTTAAATAATTAGCACAACACGCCCACTGTTCTCATTCCACTTGGTTCTTTTCTCCAAAGCAGCCTCTCAGCTGAACATTCTAAAGCATTCATTCTTTTCTGAGACATCTCTAACTTTTCTGATGGGTCATATGAAGGTCTTGGATCTATATGAGTCCTTCCCAATTAATCACCGCTGCTCCGGTGTCTGATTGACTCAGAAAATGATTTCTGCAAAAGTTACATTCACATGCCCTGAAATCTCTTTCATAAAAATGTTAAAACTATTTACCAAAATGTAAATTACAAATTGTCAATTTTTTCATTGGTTATTTCTTAATTCCTCATTTGCAAAACTAAAAAAGACTCAACTAAATGGCCTCTAAGGTACTAGCTACTCAAAAATACAGTTAATTAATCCAATTCAATAAATCAGTAATTAAAAAAATAAATAAATAAAAGCCAGAGAGCCAACTGTGTTCTAGGTACTGTCCTCGGTACTGGGGACACTGATAGCTCTCAAGGATCTTTAGACAGTATACATGAAAATGAGATGTAGGATAGGGAGTATTATGAAGGAACAAAACCAAGCAGACCAATTTGGTTGGTTCACAAAGTACTGTAATATGTAAGCAGTATGGCTAAAAAAAAAAAAAAAAAAAAAAAAAAAAAAAGTTAAAAAAAAAAAGAAAGAAAGAAAAAGAAAAAAAAAAAAAAAGAAAAGAAAGGAAAAGGAAAAACCGACTATTAACTAACTGCTAGAAATTCTAGACATAAAGGTGCAAACTAACTGGTTTGGGTCTAAATTTAAACCAACTGCAGAAAAATAATCAGATGACAAACCAGTTAATTAATTTGTTTTCCTTCCTACAATGCTATCTGTGCCTGCTGAGTTTGCTGTATACAAACTACTTATAAGGCTCTCTTTTGATTTAAACAGAGCTAACATTTCTGCATTTACTGCAATAATACTGTTTGCACCATAACATTGTGGAGTAAGACATAAAGGCAATTTGCTCTTTCTATGATATTGATTTTTAAATAAATGAGCAAGGTTTGTGCTTATCCCATGCAAACAAGAAGGAGAAAAACTAGAATTAATAAAACTACACAGCTTAGTGTCACTAAACTGAGCTCACATCCCCATTTCTGAAACAATAAACAGATTTTGAAGACAGTGTTAAATGCTTCAGAAAAATCACAGCAGATAAAGATTTATGACTTTTTTCCCCCTCTTTTTTAAAATAAGCTTTCAGATTAAATGCCCATAAAAATGACAGAGCTCTTGTATTTAGACACAGGGGCTGATCAAAGGCAAGGTTTAAGCACACTCACTTTCACTCCAAGCTTACTGTGGGACAGACATATAAGACTCAGATGTAGAGAGCTAAAAAGTCCATCCGGCCTTAATGATGCCTATAATAACCAATTCAAAGGCTGTGGGAACCAGGGAATCCCTAAATAAAAAGGTTGTTGGTGTCTGGTGTTCCATTTAAATTTTAGCTTCAGTTGTAATCGGCATGAAATACTGGAGCTCACAAGGAATATTTCAATCAAAAAAAAAAAAAAAATGGAATCTAAAGCCACAGCCACCTGCAAACAGGAGGGTAATAAAGGGCAAGAAGTTAAGCAGAGACTGAAGCCAAATTTTGGGAAGCATCCTAGTTTTTATATCATTTTGCTCACACACACAAAAGAAAGAAAAACGGGGGTTTATAATATGTGTAACTATTGTAATTGAAATATGAAAACAAGTGAAGCATTAAGAGTAGCTTCCAGATAGATCCCAAAGGTTTTTTGATGGAGATTTTTTGGGGGGAGGTGGGAAAGCTGTGTGTATGTGAGCATGCAAAGGTCCATGTTTTGAAATGCTTTCATTATTACATCTTATTTTCTTTGTTACAAAACCAATGCCATGGCCCACTTCTACCTCGAGTCTCTTCCAATTCTCAATAAGTCATTTCAAAAATTGCCATAATTATCTGTATGAATTCCCAAAAGAATGTCAGCCCCTTGTGTCAAGAGACTTTCATTTTTTGTTTTTGTTTCTTCTGTATCCTGGGCAGCCCCTACACCACAATTAACACTTTAAAAAGAAAAAGAGGAAAGAAGGGGAAAAGGAAGGAAAGAAGTGAAAGAGAAAAGGAAGGAAGGTGGAAGGAAGGGAGGGAGGAAATAAACATTTGTTAATTTTGTATGGGCCAAGCAGTTTACATTGGACACCCTCAATAACCTTTGGGGGCAAGTGCTATTCTTCCTATTTGAGGAACTGAGGAAAGTGAGGGTGACAGTAGTTAAACATCTTGTCCTGGGTCACTCAGTAAGTATCTGAGGCCAGATTTGAACTGAGAGCTTTCTGACTTCAAACCCTGCACTCTCTCCATGGGGTTGCCAACACGTTTTGCATAATGGTTTGCTGAATGAATTGCTAATTCATGATGATGCTAAAGGAAGAAATTGGAACTAGAACTGAAGGGGTTCTGTTTTCGCTAGTTCAATTATCTGACTGCTATAGAAACTTGACCAAATCATGTCATATCCTTGGGCCTTAGTTTCTTCATCTGCAAAATGAGAAGGCTGGAAAATAATTTTTGAGAACCCTCTATGTCTAAATTTCTGAACCAATAAATGAATGGATCTAATCAAATAATTCCTCTTCTTAAAAATCTCTAATGCCTTATTGGCTCTTGAATAAAGCCTAAATGGCCTAAATTTTATCTGTTTTTATTTCAGACAGTGTACACAATGCTTTTCACCCGGGAGGACATCCTGAGTAAATGTTTGTTAAATGAAATTAAACTTGCAGAGCCTCACGCAGTCTGCGGCTACTCTACTAAATCAACCCCACTGTGTATTCTTCCAGTCCTTTCCTTCTACACTAGGAAGGAACTTGGCTGGTCTCTGAACTAACCCAAATAGGACTCATGCTTCTCTACACCTATGTTTCTCTTTCCACCTTCTCTATCCTTGGGGTGCCTTCTCTCTCCCTTTTCTCCGGGTGACTTCCAACCCAACCTTTAAAGCTCAATTCACATGGCATTTCCCCCACCATAAAGCACTTCTACTAAGAATATCCCCCTCAGATCTTATACAGAATTTTTTTCATCTCTCTGTAGTTACTTATTATGAATTTATATGCATTAGCTTTAAATTATCAGTGTTTTTCAACACACTTTAAATATTTCTTCATTAGGACTAATGTGTAAGTTCCATGAGTCCATGGATCATGTTTTAAGTAAATCTAATATTCCCCTAGTAGCCAGCATATTATTCTATGCACACATTAAGTACTTAATGTATTTACTTAATGAATAATGTAGAATTTACAATTATTCAAATGATAAAAAATCAAGGTCAAGATTGAAGGTCAACACTGTTAAGGCTGATTAAATCTTTTTAGTCATTAAGCTTAGACTTTGAGTAGCTGCTACCAATAAGAAAAAAAAAATGGTACTCCTTTACAGATAGCCAAACTAAATGGTTAGTCTTTATACTGGTATTAATAACAGGAGGAAATAAAAATAACGGAAACTATTTACTCATTGGTGTATTTTTCTACAAAAATATAAATCTAAATTAACAAAATATATATATAATTTATACAGATACAGTTTACCTAAGCATTAAAAAAGTTAACATTCCCAGGTAAAACAGAGAGTTATTTTTTAAATGATGGCACTAGCATATTTTATTTAATATAAAGAAATATGTTGCAGTGGAAAAGACAATTGCATTAGGCCTGACAATCTGAGTTTGAATCCTGATTTTTCTATTGCTACATAGGTAACCTTGACCAAGGAGCTTCAGTTTACTCTACTATAATATAGGTGGGCTAGTTTGATTATACTGTAAATTCTATCACTACCTTACAAGGCTACCTTCCAATACTACAGAACACAAAGATAGAGCTTCCCAAGCAAAGTCTATAGTGATAGCAGATTTTTAGGGAAAGCTTTAATGGGTGAAATGGATTTCAATTTGATGTATTGTGGAATGAATGGACAATAGAAAGAATAATAGGAGGTGATCTGACTGTATAAAACCTTAATAAAAGATTAGAAGTGAGAAAGGTTAAGACTCAAAATCCTGAGTGGTTTGATTGGCTTTATTGACAGAATGCAAAGAAGGAGATTATGGGAGATAAATACATTCAGCAAGAACAGCAGAATTTGGTAAAGTATCCTGAAGACTACTGATCAGAATTGATATTTTATTTAGACAACAGGAAAGCTATGAAATGACTACATATGATGCAATTGGTATTAAAGATATACTCCTTGCGAGAAAATCAGGCAAAATAGAAAAATCTAAAAAATGAATTCAGCTATAAGGTAACACAGAATTCAACCATGAGCTAATTGCCAAAGTTGTTTCTATTAATAATAAAATAGCAAATGAACAGGGAGCATTTCATGAACCATCTTAAAGTTTTCCATACAACTTAACCAAGCACTCAAGGACTTACAAAATCTTGCCCCAAACTCTCTTCCCAAAATCTAATGATTGACAGGATAATTAAACAATCTTCTGCAATTTCAAGTTATCAAATCTTAAAACTTCATGAGACTTTTGGGATACCCTGTATTCATTAACTCATCAATTACTTCAAATCTATTACTACTTTATTACTACATATCCCCTCCAAAATATAATCAAATCTATGCTCACCATTTCTCAGTTTTCCTTAATACAGAGAGCACTGACCTATTCTATCATATTTTTCTGAATATAATTTTTAGGCCAGACTTTCTTTCAGTGCTTCCCTGTAGAGGGCTAGAACGCTGGAGAATACTTGAAACAAGGACACTTACAACAAGGTGTTAACTCAGTGTGATTGATGAGGTAATGGTTCTGTAGTTCACACATACTCAGTGTGCTATAATGATGTAATTGTAATAGGGTATTTAAGGGCTGAAAGAACTGGGGACACAGTCAGTCAGAGTGAACAGAGTGTAAGAAGACAGACTGTAAAGGAGACAATAAAGATTTTAGACTCTATTACTGACCATTCTTGTGGTGACTATCCTGATGAGACTGAAGCCCATCTGGAGGACCTCCAGAAAGCTAGCCCGCACATTACCCTTCCCTGATACCTGCTCTATCTTACAATTCTCCTGTTAGAACTAATTTGGCATCCAATAAAAGGAATTATCATATCTATGTTATTATTTTTTCTGTAAAGAAATATTCCCAATATTTAGTGCTTCCCCATTATTGAGGCCAGTTATTATTTCTTCCTCTTCATTTTTGGCTTTTTGGGTGGAAAATATCACTTCTATATCTGGAATAAGCCATAATAATGTAGATATACAATGCTCATTCCTTAAGTATCTGAGCTTTTGAAGTGTATCTTAATTTTCCAATTAATTCCAATATGGGTCATGAAGTTTGCTTCCAACTTTTATTATTTGTCATTTGTTACTTTACTAACTAAAGATTTCCTTTTTATACTTGTCTTCCAGTTATATTGTTTTCTTCACTGATTTACTCATTAACCATTTCAAAGTTCATAAATAATACTTAGAAAAATCTCACTTACCCCTCTCTTTTCACTCTGCCCCAATCTCTAGACTATATTTCTCTATAATTAACCTAATTCATCTTTATAAGCTAGAATTAAAACGTAATTAAAAGCAATGGGAGTCTACACACACACACACACACACACACACACACACACACATCCCTAGCTGATCCCAATGATCTTTTCAAAACTGATATGATTCATTCCTATTTCACATTAATTATTTCAGTCCATACGCTAACATTTCTTTTTTGGCCAGCACCATGGATACCAGTCTCCTATTTCTCAAAACTGTTTAATATCCTTCATTTAAGATAAACCATAGTTTGTTTTTTTTTTTCAAAGATACTTGACAGTAACATATTATATTTATAAAGGGAAGCACCTCTTCAAAACACATTTCTTGTAAATGTTTGCCTTCTCTATGAATTCATTAACTCCTCTGTTATAGTTTTACTCCTAGATAAAAACACAGCTCTAAGAAATTTTGGCTAAATTTAATATATGAAAAGAAAAATGTTTGATTGTAAGTAGGGCATATTTAAGATTTAGGTGCTTTTGACAGAATTATTAATGTATTTATAAAATATATTCTTAGCTGTTAAAGATGTATTGATAATAGCAGTTTTTCACAAGGAATCCTCTCATAAATCTACCTCAGTGAGTGTTAAAGTCTGACCTTTTATAATTGACAAATATATTCAATAATACTTCCTTGAAATATGCAATTTAATTTATATAATTTTTTAAAGTGCTATTTGGAAAACTAGTTATAAATTTCAAGAAAATATCATGACAAATTATGCATTTATTTCTTATTTCTCTTTAAAAATGAAACATATAAATAGACTGTTTTAAATTATTTATTTCTCTACTTCCATTAGTGCTGTTGATTTTTTGAATATAATTCATATCAGCAAAAAGACTTACATTTTCATAACTCCAAGAGAAAGTTAAAGGCTCATTCTACTTCTCAAGGACTGATGGCATTTAAGGCGGTTAATACTTCTGTTACAATTTAATTGTCACAATGGCAAGAGTTACATCACATCCATGGTAGTCACATGTCACACTGTCAATCCAGAATCAGAAAGACTTGAGTTCAAATTTGTCCTCAGATGTTTACAAGTTGTGAAATTCTAAGGCAATTGACTTTTATTTGACTTGGTTTCATTTATAAAATTAGGATATTGATTAGCAAATACCTTTTGGGACTTTTATGAAGACAAAATGAGATAATGTGTATAAGGTGCTTTATAAAGCTCAATGTGCTATGTAAATATTATTCATTATTATTATAGAGTAGCCTTGACATATCAACTATAGACAAAAAATGAAAGTTTACTGTATAATAATCTTTGTTATTTCGGATTATAGGATAATATAGAAAAAGAAGCAATATTTTACTAGGTATTTTATAAGGGGTAATCTACAAAATATTCCTCTGAACCTCACTCAGGCTAAGTATATCATTGTGAGTCTAAACAAAGAGTATTTCTGAGGCAAAGAATAATAGGACTGGTTGGACTATACTTTATTTATATAGGATATATATATATATATATGATATATATATATATGTATTTTATATTATATATGATA
The DNA here is from genome assembly GCF_048593235.1 of Sminthopsis crassicaudata. Classification (NCBI taxonomy): domain Eukaryota; kingdom Metazoa; phylum Chordata; class Mammalia; order Dasyuromorphia; family Dasyuridae; genus Sminthopsis; species Sminthopsis crassicaudata. The sequence continues at coordinate 18,617,042 of NC_133622.1, read as the reverse complement.
CTATTATGTACTATAATATATATAGCATATATTATAATAATGAGATCCTTTCTCATTAGTAAATTCTATGATTCTGTGGTTTGCAGAAAAGTTTCAAACTTTTATGAGTTTTTTATTCAACATGGTCAGAAAGAATAATTATTCTACCATAACTAGATGAAATGTGAAAAATTCTGGTGCTGATCATGGTCTTTGGTCAACAGAGCACCAAATATATGTTCATCTAAATCAATGGCGGGTGTTAAACAAATAGAAATGAGAACCAAGATTCCATACATAAGGATCCCCACAGACCCCACATTAATTTAGAGAAGCACGTGTTAAATGCATTACCTATTTTCTATTCTTTATTTTGTTAAATATTTCCCTTAACATTTTAATCTGGTTTGGAGCTTATTTATGTGTGCTATAGGGTTGTATGCTTAACACCTCTATCTGATATCAATTTTGGTGGGAGGAAGGCAAGAAAATGAAACACAAATTATCAGATTTTTATAAGTCATCTAGATTAGGGTCATCAAATAGCTATAACTTACTGTGATGTCTGAAACTTAAGAAAGCCTGTTCACAGTGAATGAGACATCTAGATGATAATGATGAGGAGGAGGACATTTCTATCTTTTAAATTTGGATGTTTATTGATGAGAAAATTCCAAGATGTAAAATCAGAAACTCTTGTATTTTAGAGGATTTAGGGCCAGAGACAGGATTAAGATCAGTTTGTATCTAAATCCTCACTTTTCAAATGAGAAAAGTGATGTTAATTGTTTTTAGTAGCAAAGCTGAGACTAAAAGCTGGGTCTGTTGTCTTCCCATGAACTGATTTCATGAGGAAAATTTAAATTTAAATTGGAGAAGGAAGAAGGGGTGATGATTACAATATAACCTAAAATTGAGTCCTTGTTCTAAAGAAACTTCAAGGTACAAATATATATATATATATATATATATATATATATATATATATATATATATATATATATATATAGTGTGTATATATGTATATATATATATATATACATATATATGTGTGTGTATGTATATATATGTACATATATATACATATATACATGTGTGTACGTATATATATATATGTACATATATATACATACATATATATATCCTCAGTGATACATTGAAGCCCACATTTTTCCAAGCTCTGAGTGGATCCTCACCAGTGTCTAACTTTAATCCTGGTCCTGTAAAATAGCTTGATCTCAACATAAAAGACATTTTTCAGTAATGGTCCCAATTCAGAGATGATGTAAAAGCACTTTTGTGGTTGTATTTTCCTCTCACTTTCAGAAACAGGTGAACCAGAAAACTTGTACTCCCTAAATCTCTCCCCTAGGGTAAGCTCAGCTTGCAGAGAAGAGTACTAACTCTACAATGGTAGAAGGGCACTATTGTAAAACTCCAAATAAATGTGAGCTAATGATGTTGTAGCAAAAAATTGCTGTTGTTATTATTTAGAATTTATTTTTTTTCCATTTGCATTTACCCTGTGCTTTAATGATCGATCCCCCCTGGTTGTTTCTTGCCACTAACCTTTCAGGTAGTTCAGTTTAATTATACTTTGCTCTTCCCAATGGCTAAGCACTGGCTAAATTATCCCTCGATGGGCCAAAAGAGTTACCATGTTTCCCTAAGCACCCACCTCACTACTAGGTAGTGACTTAGGCCCTAGGGAGAAGAAAGTCCAATAACTTTCTGAATTAAGTGCAGATTAAGCACACTGTTGGAATCTAGCCTAGAGATAATGGTAATGAGCACTTAGCTCCTTGTGATGAGATCTTCATTTTAGAGGAAAAGGGGAGGGGAAGGTATTTCTGACCAACCAAGCATTCCTTGTAATGGCTTCAATCGGAAAGACAAAAAGTTGTAGTGAATTCAGCAGACCCTGAGATTATCTACTGCTTTGACATCCTGTGAGCAATCCCTTCAATTGAGGGTCACATTGGGCTTCCTGCCAGTACTTCAAATACCTTCCCTAACAATTAGAATCATCTTGTTTTTATGTTAGTTGATTCTAAGCCAGCTGAATTATATCCAGTGTTCTACTTCTATTATGAAATGAGACCACTGGACACCTGTACAACAGTGTTTATCAAGGTGATAGTTCAATGGAATATAAATTCAAGATGGCAGTACAAGCCAAAAGGTATCATTTGTATTTGGAGATCAATAATTATTTAAAGGGGAGCAAAAAACATATAAGATTTCTGTGATATTTTTTACCCAAAGTCAAAGTAGTCAAAATTCTGGAAATCATTCAAGTAAGGTTTTATTACCATTGTGTATGCTAACCTGGATATTAAAAAGAATTTTAAGGATTAATTTTTGTAAGTAGGATAAACTCCAATAATTTTGTTATTCCTATCATTTTTATTAAAGTGAAAGTAGAGATTCTGTTGACCTACTTCATGCACTGTCACATTCCAAGTATAACAATTTACAATGTTTTAATACTTAGAACAATCCATTATTTATTTCAATTTTTTTTTTTCTTGCAGACTCCTACAACAGGACTCATATCCCCTTGGGAAATGATGGTCATTTCATGATCTAGTTTATAAATTCTAATTAGTATGAAAAATCAATGATATTTCTGTCACATAACAAAGATATTACAATATTAAAGAACTGGTATAGTTATACCAAGTGGGGGAACAGTAAGGCCATGATCAGCAAATTAATTAATTCTCTCTTGAGAGAGCCCTATATACAGACTACTAATATCAATGTGTTTGACAGGGAAGGAGATTAGTATTAGTATTACTTTGCATTTCTATTCCTCCAAAGAGATAAGAAGCTTTGCAAAATCTTAGCTATCACATACTGATCCTGATACCTATGCAAGAGGTAAAAGGCATTCCAGACTAAGATAATCTTCACATTCTGAACTGCTTCCCCAGCAGGGAAAATTATATATATATATATGTGTGTGTGTGTGTGTGTGTGTGTGTGTGTGTGTGTGTGTGTGTGTGTGTGTGTGTGTGTGTGTGTGTAAGTATATAGAAAGAGATGGAAAGAGGGAAGAGGGAGGGAAAAAAGGGAAAGAGAAAGGAGAAAAGAGAGAGAAGCAAAGAGAAAGGCTAAGTAGAGAGGGAAGGAAGGAGGGAGGTAGAAGAGGAAGGGATGAAAGGAAATGAAGGAGTGAAAGCACAGGCTTGAATTGTATTTATGAAGAAAACAGCTCTTCATCCAGATAGATATCAGAAACATGGCCACTGTCCTTGGTGCTGACAATGATTATAATTTACATAGGAATTATTTCTTCTTACTTTTTTGCCTGAGCCCTTCTTCAAATAGCTACAAAGATGATTTTTCATGATTGACAGTTCTACACTATCTATTGCCAAGATCAATTTTCCAAGATACTCCTTGAGATGACACCCCATTCTGACCACTAATTTTGACAAAAACCTTCTTTTCATCACTTCTATTTGCCAGTAAAAGAGTAGCATGAGTGGTTTTCTTTGAAGTCCTTAGGACTTAGAACCATTGTTCTGTGAGGAGACCCATTTTCACAAGAATATTCCTTCAAAATAGTGAAGAGTATTTGCTTTCTCCTTATTTTAAATAGCTCACATATTTTAAATAATTCTCATCTCTCATTTGTATCTCATCTACTAAAAATATAGTTAATTTTGGTGTTTGAAACTTAATTTTCCACTAAAATATTAAGGCAAGTATTTTTAAAATTTCCTTTGCCTAAATAAACACATTGTAAATGATACAGAAGGGTACTTTAAACTTAACCAATCTAGCAAACAGGCAGGCACAGGAAATGAGTTCTAGTCCTGGATCTACATCATAATAAGGTGGGCAACTATGAACAAATGACTGCACCTCCTGACATGTGTCCACATATAGTAAAATAAAAATAATATTGTACCATTTACAGTACAATGTTGTGAAGAATGGGCATCATAAAACTCAAAATGCCATATAAATGACAGATGTTTTTTTATAAAAGTTACCAGTTTTCCCCTTTAGAGTAATTGAGGGCTAACTCTTTTAAAAGCCTAATTGTTTTCAAGAAATGAGACCTACTTTTGGATACCCACACAAACACGTATATGTCAGAAGTTAAAAGGCAAAGAAACACTCCAAATAAGATTTAATTTAATCAAAACTTAGTTCCTCTTTACTTGAGAATCATTTAGATCATTTTCTACAAGATTACAAGTAACTTTGTAACATTTGACACTTTGAGCTGGCAAAATCCAACAATGATATATAAATAATTATATGTATATTGACTATGGCTTTTTTCCCCCTTTGCTCTCTGATCTACATGAAACGAATCAATATGTAGAAAATAACATTGGACTTCATGTGCTTGATTACCTCAAGTTTTCAATCTTCCCTAAGGAAAATAATAATAAATAAGATAGATGAAATAAAAAGATGAAAATAAATTATGAAAATAAGATCTAGAATCACAGAGGTATTCTCAGAAATCAACTAGGCAACAGGTAGTATAAGAGACTCAAACAATGAATTTGTGTCTGTGTTCTTGAGAGCCTTTTTTTGTTGTGTATATCACTTTTCATAACTAGAGCACCAAATATCTATTTTAAGATGGATTTATCTGTAACGTGCTGTCGTCTCTAGAAGCTGCTGGATCGCTCTCTGGGAAGAGATCTGCTGTGTCTACTCAAATCTTTCAGACAGATTCTTCTTCCTGTAGTGAACCGTTGTCTCCAGGTAGTTGCTGTTAACTCTTGTCCAAAGAAGTGACTTCCCTTCCTGCAGAGAGCCCCGTCAAGCCTGATGCAATTCAGAGTCTTCTCTTTCTCTGAGAGTCCTCTTCTTTTATTCTCCCAGAGAATGGGCATGGGATAATGCAAGGGCTTCTGGGAAGAACCACCCCAGCCAATGAGCTTGCCCCCTCTATCAAGTCAACCTGAGTTCTCACCTTGTAATTGTCCAGAAAACCTAAATTCTCACCTTGTCACCATCCAGACAACCTCAGTTCTCACCTAGTAATCCTAACATCTCCCCCTTTCTTTTGATTTAGAACATAGGACAGTCATGACCTTGAAACATAAATCCATCAATATGGGAAGTATTACAGATAATTACATAAATTACATAGTAACATAACACATGCTAGAAGTATATAACATAATCATAATCAAATAATCATAAATTGAAAATTTATAAATGTCCATAAGTCCATTGTCCATTAGTCTCATCTTGTGTGAGGAAGTCCAATGATTCCTGCTGGTTTTAAAGTTCTTTAATAGTCTTCTTATTATCCATGCTCTTTCAGTGTCAGATGTTTCTTAGATCTTCTCCTTTATTTTGAGGTCTTTCTCTTTTTCTGTCTCTCTCTGGTGGACAAGGCGAATATGACTCGTTGGCACCCATCTGATTCCTTCTCCTGCTGAAGAAATACAAGCAAACCCTCTCCCCCAGGCAGTTAACCTATCTGGTCCCTTCCATTCACCACTTTCTGGATCTCTCCACATCACCTGGCGATTATCTAAGGACAGTGGAGCTGCTCGCACTGGACACTGCCCTTCTGGTGGGTTATAAAACCTGTCTGCTGGAGCCAGTGCATCTTTGTCAAAAATTAGAAAATTAATGGTATAGAGAACTAAATTTAGAAGTTCTCTAGGGTTACCTGTGGCTCCCCCTTTCTTTTGTTTTTGGAGGAGTGTCTTAATATCTCTGTTTCTTCTCTCTACTATTGCCTGCCCTTGAGGATTAAAGGGTATGCCCGTGGTATGTAAAATCTTATACTGTGCACAAAAGTGTGTAAAATGTTTGGACGTATATGCAGGTCCATTGTCTGTTTTTATTGCTTGTGGCACACCCATAATTGCAAAAGCTTGTATAAGGAATTCAGTGACCACTCGGGCTGTCTCTTTTGCTGCTGGCATTGTGATTTCAAGAGATTCTGAGATCATCAGATGGAACTGAGCAGATTCTAGAAGAATTTCTTCATTGGAGAAAACAACCTCAAATAAGAGAGTGGGCCCAAGATTGTCAGAACAAAATGATGAAAACTTGTTGAGTGATACAGAACCAAAGTGCAATATAAATAGTCCTAATTGGCAATCTTACAAACCGCCACCTGTTCTAATGTTTATGATTCAGTCATCCTAGGTGTTACATGAAGACTTGAATTCAAATCCTGCTTCCGACATTTACTAGCTATGTGACCCTAGTCACTAGGGATAGTCTGTTCCAAATCCTCAGGAAACTTTAGGAAACACCACAATGAAACTTCTACTGACTTCTAAGAGCTTAGGTAGACAGTGGAGAAAGAGCTTTTACTTCAGTTTCCTCATCTGCAAAATGGGAATAATACTATCATCTACTTCTTAGGGTCACTGTGAGAACAGAAAGACATAATTCCAAAGTGCTTTGCAAATTTTAAAGTATTAACAAATGCTAGCTATTATATTTATTATCAATAAGTTATCCATGAAGAAGAATTATACATATTTAAACTATATTGGATTTTTTGCTGTCTAGGGCAGATGGGGGAAAGGTGGGGAGACACAGAGTTTAGCAGGCAGAAATGTAGAGAACTATCTTTGCATGTGTTTTGAGAATAAAAAAGCTATTATTTTATTAAAAATAAAAATCTAAAAAAATAAATTAGTCTATGCTAAAAACAAAAAAAATCAAGTTATACACTAGTGATTTCTTAAATCTTATCAAAATAAGCTTGTATTTCTTTTTCATGTAGAAAATAAAATATCTCTTCCATAACTAATTCACATTGAAATTTGAGAATATTTCTATTTCCCCTTTGGAGGAAAACTTAGATAAGAGCCAAAACTTAAATGCTGAACAAATTTTCACCACAGTCCAGGATGAGGGTCACAACAAGTTAAAGATTTTTGGGAAAGAGATATTTACTCATCTTATTAAAGGTTAGACTGTTCCAGGACTAAAACTGATTTTAATTTTGTTCATGGTCCTAAAGTAGAGGAGCTCCTTAAACAGAGGAAGTGAGTATAATGACCTAATCCTTTTGGAACCAAATAGTAGTCATTAATATTAACTATGTTATATTTTAGGATATATATATTATATGAATATGTGTTTACTTATTTATTCATTTATTTGTTTGTTAGTTTATTTATTTGCTTATTCATTCATCTGTCTATCTGTCTGTCTGTCTATCTATCTATCTATCTATCTATCTATCTATCTATCTATCTATCTATCTATATGGCAAGACAAGGTGATGGCCCAGGAGTTCAAGGATACCTCCATTGTCTATCTTTATAAAGGTAAAGGGAATAGATCATCCTGTGACAACCATGGAGATGGTGGGGAAGAAGGGGAAGTCTCCTTCCTACTCATTGCTAGCAACATTCTTGGAAAAGTCCTTAACAGGATGATTCTACACCTGAAAAACAATCCTCTACACACATACATTATTACTTAAAATAATAAAAGTAAAAAATCTTTTCAAAAGCCTCTTCTTTGCAACCACAAAACACAAAATGAGGTTTGGGAGGGCACCTTCTCTGAAGTTCCTAATTGTGATGTAGGGCAAGCACTGATTAAAGACAAAGGGACCCTCCCCAGGACAGCCAACCAAAAAACATGGACACAGTTGCCACTGGGATGATTTCAGCAGAAATCCAGCTGGGCCAAAGGAATGACTTAAGGAACTGGACAGAACGGAGAAGATCAATACTTGATTTGCAGAAGAGGACTAGATATGGAGAAGGGAAAAGACTTTAAAAGTAGGAAGTTGCAGAACTAGATCTCTTGAATGTAAAGTCCCAACTCCACTCCACTGACTTCTTACCAGGGCTTTCTCATCTTAGAAGTCAATGAACACTTCATTGTGGTGTTTCCTAAAGTTTCTGGATGATTTGAAGCAGAATTTCCTTAGTGAATAACTTTTTCAATGCTGTAGATTCCACACCAGGGGAAGAGTCTCCTTCTGTGATTTTTTTTTTTTCTGTTTGTAATGATATCAATTGAGTAGTATAGGAAATATTTAAGCTAAATTTAACTAGCATATGTGAAGCACCTAGTATACACACATCACTGTGCTAGAGGTTAAAGCTGGAAATGGCGATGTTTTTGATTTGCCTGAAACTTGGCCAAAATAGTGAAATGGATCACAGTTACTGGGCATGTTTCCTTTCATATTAAGGCTATTCCCATCATATCCTCATCTCTCTCCAGAAATTAATGAGCAAAAATTACCTGATAACTGTCACAATTCAACAGTTATTAGTTGAAAGTAATCTCTGCAAACTACAGAATGTCCCAAAAGCCTCAGTGCTATATTAAGCTATTAAATTTTAAGCCATTAAAGCTTAAAACTGCACCAAGACTTTTGGGATACTTTGTCTCATGGGTATGCTATATTAAGTGGTGACTACCTAAGATTCGATAGCCAACATAAGCAGAATATTTATAAAAATAAATCTTGGGTTGCTGTTAATTTTTTTCTCCCTCATGGGGAGTAAATGAAGAAAGTCACATGGAATGGAAGCAAGTGCTTCTGGATCCTTCTCTGTATTTTGCTTTCTGATTTCAAAAAGAAAAATAGCAAGGACTAGAGGAGGAAGAAATCCAACCCCAAATAAGCATAATCATGGAGGGCACAGAGTGAATCTGAAAAGCTGCTAATAATTTTAAAATGTATAGCTGTTAATAAAGATTTAAAAATAGAAAAAATTGAGGGCACAGCACAGGCATTAACTATGAAAGCTATAGACATTATTTATGACTTTCTTCAGTGTAGGCAAGGGCTGCTTAGAATACTTGAAGTTACATCAGTGACCAGTTTTGTCATTTGAAATTAGCATTTTATTTAATTATTTTCCATCAAATAATCCAGGATTCAGGATTTGTTGTTCTTTTTTTTCCTCAAATTAAAAAAAAGAAAAAGAAAAATAGTAGGAACTTTATAGGAAGAGTAGAGGCAACCATTTTGAAAATCTCAAAGTAAAAACATTGGCTGAAAAGCAATTAGATATAGTTAGTTCATACTTTTATTCCCTCTCACCTACATTATTACAATGGCCTCCTAAAAGGTCTTCCTGCTGCCCCATTTCTCCTCACCCCAGTCCACCCTCCATACAACTGCTGAAATAATCATCTATAAGCAAAGCTGCTACCAGGACAGCCTTCTTTTCAATAAGCTTCAGAGACTCCCTTCAATGGCTCAAAGATAAAATTTTCTGTTGAGCTTTTAAAGCCTTTCAGAACTTGATTCCAACCTATATTACCATTCTCTTTAGACATTACTGATCCTCCAGAAATCTCAGATCCAGACCAAATGGATTTATTTTTGGTTCTCATAGGCAATACTCCATGATGCATCTACATATTTAAAGAGACCATCCCACAGGCCTGGAATGTCCTCTCTCCTTATTTCTACTCTCTCTTCCTTTAAGACACAGCTTCTTCTGCATAAAGTTTTTCCTAAGGGCCCTAACTGCCAGTGCTTCCAACTCCCAAATACCTTATATATATGTCTACTTATATATTTTATGTTTATGCCAAAAAATATTTACATACTTCTTGTCTCCCCCACTAAAATGAAAGTTTTTTTTTTGTGAGTCAAAATTGTTTCATTCTTCATATATATATATATATATATATATATATATATATATGTATATATATATGTATGTATATGTGTATATATATATATATCTGTATATGTATATATATGTATGTATATGTATATATATGTATATGTATATGTATATATATGTATGTATATGTGTATATATATAGGTATGTATATGTATATATATGTATGTATATGTGTATATATATATATATATATATATATATATATTTGAAAAATGTAGATATTCCTCTCTATATATCTATCTATATCTATATATAGATATCCATAGGGCTAGCTCAGATCTGGCATAGAATAGGTGCATAATAAATACTTGTTTATTGATTCCCTTCCCATGGATGAAGAACAGTGGCAGTCAGAGATAAAGTTCAGTCCACAAACACTTATTAAGCAGCTACTATGTGCAAGGCATTAGGCTAAACCAACAGAGATGCAAAGAAAAGCAAAAGAGAGTCCCCTTACTAAAAAAGAATTGGGATGATCTACATTCAAGTCCTTCCACTGATAGATGCTGCCTGTGTGACATTAGGCAAGTCCCTTAACCTCAGTGTTCAGAGCAGTTGTTTAAGACTGTAAATTGGAGAGAAGTTGCTGGCCTGCTTCAGTGGATCAAACTTCTCCCACTTCTCCTCTATCCCCTTCAAAAATATATATTTGAATGCACAATCCATTGTTATGATGGAAAAATGCCAAAGTAAGAGGACTAAAGTAATTGTCCTTCCTAGCCCTCACTCTATTACATAGGTTTTCTTTCTGTATCATCCTTTTCTGTATTAGAAGCCTTTGGAGGTAAGGGCTACCTTTCCATTTATATTTTTATATTTAGCATTTACCATAGCACTTGGCACATGAGTATGGCTTAATAAATGAATGAACAATAAAATGTGTAAGTAGAATATGTGGAACCACTCATTATTGAAAGAAAATCATATCCAAGTCCCAACAAGAAGTCTTTCTTAAATGTCAAGACTCCTGTTAGTTCTCCTCATGGGCATTAGCTATTTCAGCACTTGGATATATACTCTTGGTTTTCTTGCTTGGTTCAGTCTTAACGCCAACTATGAATTCCCTTGAAAATAACAAGGCATAGATAAACAAGGAATTTTTTATCTCTGTGGCTCTTTGGGACTCTAAACTCATTTCCTTCACAACAACCTTCTGAAGTTCCTTGTGAGGGGTTAAAGAGGAACCTCCATTTCAGTTTTATCTCAGTGCCTGTTAACTTCAGAAATTCATTCACCCCTTGGTCAAACCCTGAATTCTAGGAGGTCTCTGAGTCAAATGGCTTCCAGCCTGCCTGGGACCTCCACCACCATGGGTCAAAAAGACAAATCTTAGGGCTATGTCATCTTCACCACAACTTTTGGTCCTCTGCTCATTTTCTTCCAGGTCAGAGAAAGAAACTTCAAGTCCCTGCCTTGTAATAAATACTAGCTGCATTGATTTGAATTGGATTGGATTAAATGACTCATGGCTTGGGGCCTGGGGCCTGGGGACATAGCTGCAGCTGTGGCAAATTGCCCAGCACCTGGAGGCATCTAAAGAGTCTGGGTTTTTTCCTTGTAAATTTAACTAGGAATGTCAACTGTGTGTTACCAAGGACAAAAAGTCCTTGGTAACTAAATAATCAAATCTCTTCTGCCTAATGAAAAAAAGCCAAGCTAACAATAATAATATATCAACACTTTGCAGGTGTTATTTGACAAAGAAAAAAAAAAAAAAGAAAGAAACTTTCTGTAGCAAATAATTCTGATAATAGCCTAGAAAAGGAAGAAGATACAGAAGAGTGATCACATAGAATTGGGGGTTTATTGGGGAAATATCCATTGCTTGAAGTTTAAAAAAAAAAAGATAAGGGCCTTTTGCATTGAGCAAAGAAAAGAAAATGTTATGTAAGTAAAAGATTAAAATGATGTTAAACTAAGTTCAATAAACAGCAGAATATAGAAAGGGAAATACATGGTGATTAGATGGAGAAATAATAGAAATAGGAAGTTATCATATAGAAGTTTAGTGAGTATGTTCATAACTTTCTCTAGGTAAGTATCAAAAGTTATTGATTAACTCCCTGTATACCTATATTCTTAAAAAGAGAAAGAGTTTAGCTAACTATGGCCCAGAAAAAGACAATGAAAGTTTGTAAGGATGTAGTTCCCACAAAACAAGGGAAGGGAATTGTAAGGGTCCTTTAAATGGGCGGGCACAGAGCAACAGGAGATTGAGTTATCTAGAAGTAATTTCTGTAGATATAGGACTTCCCTGTGGGTGGGATCCTGGCCATATTGAGATATCTTCATAATGGGTAATGGCTCTCTCACTGATTGGCTGTGTGTGTGACCTCACAGGCCCTTTATAAGCCCACTGCAGACAGCAGTCCCTCTCTTTAACCTGGCGCTTTTTAACCTGGCTCCCTACCCTGGGGTAACCTAGCCAAGACAAGCTGATGGATAGCCAAGAGGGAAGGAGTTTGGTAGTGAACACATGGGTCTTCAGACCAGGTGTTCACTAGGGAGCTAACAAGTTAGGCATTAAGTCAGGGTACTATGTGAGTAGGTATAATAAAGGCTTTTAAGATTATATGTGCCTGTTCTTGAGCGTGCTACTGGTTATTCAAATATAGATTCAAGAGATCGTGGCCAGAGACCTTTGAAGGCCTCAGAGGAGGCGAGCCGGGTAGAGTTCACACTACAAAGGACAGTGGTCAAAGGTGCTCTGTTGGGCCTTGGACATACTGGTAATAGTAACTGCCAGGAGGGCATGTTACAAATGTTCCTATCACACAAGAACATATCCAACATTTACTTTCAAAAGGTCCTTGCTGCCCACAATGAACGTACAAGTCAAGTAGGAGTGCTCCAACTACTGATTTGGGTTAAAGACCAATTATGTCTTTAACTAAGGCTGTGAGATAGAAAATATCATACCCTGCTGTTAGGCTTAGTTTTCTCTTTTCCTCCAAGCACACTACCTTTAATGGAGACATAACCATGAAAAGCCAATGCATGACTCCCTAGATTACTGGTTCTACCTGGCCAGAATGCAAAAAATCTTCCCTCAAACTTCTAGCACACACTCTCTTCTCCCCTTCCAGACTGATTTGATAGATTTCCTTGTATGAACCATATACCTTGAGGACAAATTATCTTAAGGTTAATTTAACTTGTATTTTATTTAACACCGGTATCTTTTATATATATATATATATATATATATATATATATATATATATATATATATATATATATATATATATATATATATATATATATATATATATATATATATATATATATATATATATATATATATGCAGAGAGAGAGAGAGAGAGAGAGAGAGAGAGATAGTCAGAGAACCTGATTTTTGTACTTAGTAGCTACATAACTTTGAAAAATATTAACTCCTTTGGGCCTTTATTTCTTCATCTGTAAAATAAAAAATGGTTCACCTAAAATCAAAGAATTTTACCTTTTTGTTTTTGTTTTTGTTTTTTATTTTTAAATCATGGACCCATCAGCAGTCTGATGACATCTATGGATCTTTTCTCAGAATATTTTAAATGCATAAAACAAAATATACAGGATTACTATGAAAAGTAATTTTTAAATCATTATTTTAATTGATTATAAAAATACTTTAAAAACAAAGTGAAACCCAAATGAAGACCTCCTGTAGTAGATTTCTAAGTTTTATTCTAGAACCTACGATCTACCCTTGAGTACAAGGGTGTTATATACTTTTATTTTATCATTCCATAGTGCTTTTAAATTTAAAAAAAAAAAAAAAAAAAGGGTAACCTAGAAAGTACTGAATACAGAATGGTTGATTTGAATTCAGCTAAGTATAGTGCTCTCAGTGTACACTACCAAGTCTTCCCAGTCTACTTCTAGACTATTATGAAATATCTCTATTACCTGCATCTACTTGTCTTCAGATCTCTCCTCTCCATCTCTTATAACCAGAATTTAAGTCAGCAGCCTACTATTACCTGTTAGGATTACTAGGTGAGAACTCAGGTTGTCTGGACAGTGACAAGGTGAGAATTCAGGTTGTCTGGACAATTACAAGGTGAGAACTCAGGTTGACTTGATAGAAGGAGCAAGCTCATTGGCTGAAGTGGTTCTTCCCAGAAGCCCTTGCATTATCCCACGCCCATTCTCTGAGAGGATAAAAGAGACAACAGTGGGCCTGGAAAGTCAGTCTGCCTGGAGAAGGATAAGAGCTGGAGGAGATTTAGAGCCAGGATTCAAGGAGAATTCTCTGCATTACATCAGGCCTGACGGGGCTATCTGCAGGAAGAGAAGTCACTTCTCTGGACAAGAGTTAACAGCAACTGCCTGGAGACAACAGTTCACTACATGAAGAAGAATCTGTCCAAGAGATGTGAGTTGACACAGCAGATCTCTTCCCAGAGAGCGATCCAGCAGCTTCTGGAGACGACAGCACACTACAATTACCAGTACTCATCCTACCACCAAAACCAGTTTCTCAAAGGAAAGCCAATTGAGCTAACTTGTGAGGAAGGAAAGTCAGAAGGTGGGATGAGCCAGTCAGGAGAGACTTCTACCACCCTGACTACCTGTGCACCTTAGTGTCAGTGGAGATGATCCCACAAGCTCCCCCTAAGAACTATGAAAGTAACTTCAATCCCCATCCTCAGAGCTATTGTACAGAAGACCAAACCCTATACATATACTAGCTAACATTTAAACGGATTTAGTTTCATAACATGCAACTATACTAAAGCAATTGGATTGGTCTTATCTGCCTTCTCTAGTCCAGCCAAACCAGATAATTTTTCAATGAGACCATCAAACCTCATAATCTCCCCTCCTGCTGCACCTGTAGCTCTGGCCATTCTATCCATACTCTTGCTACTGAATTTTCTCATAAGTGGTGTCTCTCCTAATGAGAATATGACCTCCTTGAGGGCAGAAACGTGCTTGCTCTTTAATTTGTAGCCACAGAATTTATCACGCTTCATTCGTTCATTCATTCATCTATTCATTCGCTCACTAACTCATAAGTGAGGCAAGAAAGTGGAATGATTGAAAAATGCTTCCATGTATAGTTATGCCATTCTACTTCCTATCAAAAAAGTGAATGTACTACTACCCTGTTTAATACTCACTTGGGCCCTCTTACTTACACACACACACACACACACTCTCTCTCTCTCTCTCTCTCTCTCTCTCTCTCTCTCTCTCTCTCTCTCTCTCTCTCTCTCTGTTTCTCTGTCTCTCTGTCTCTCTGTCTCTCTCTCTCTCTGTCTCTCTGTTTCTCTGTCTCTCTCTCTGTCTCTCTGTCTCTCTCTGTGTCTCTCATATCTTTATATGTGTATGTATATAATTTATACATATATAAGGAATCTACATATATATATATATGTATGTATGTATATAGCCCCCTAACCAGATACATGATACCAAGAATTGCTTTGCAAACCAATATTAAACAGATTGATTTTTTTCCCTGAGCCACTAACACTATTACTACTCTATGAGATGGTAAGTTTCTGTTTTATATAAGCTTTCTAACCACTTGCTGTCCTGGAGAGTGACCAAAAATATCAGCTAGGGCAGGGCAAATTGGAAGAAGTAAGTTATTTTAGGACTCACTCTCCAATTCTATGTTGTATATCTGAAATCATCTCGATACAGTTATTGAGCAGTCATTGATGAATGGGTTTCATAGATGGATGATATACCTCAGTGTGATTCCCATTATAAATCCCTTTCAGGAGGTACTAACCATATATTAAGAGATAACTGAGACCATTCCTGAAAGGAAAGCAAAATAACTCAGGTGGAAAGGCAGACAATTTGTTATAGGAGATGCTACAGCAAGTGAAGTTTTGAAATGACTTTATCCTGTAGGGTATGAGTCTTTTATTTTTAAATTAAATTTTCTTTTGTGTTAAGCATCAGCTCAAACACTTCAATATACAAATAGAATAATAGAGGAAAATGTATATTAAATTACAAACTCCTATAATGTAATTTATTTTAAGTGTATGTTAAAAATAATGAGATAGTTTAAAAATGACATTTGTATGTAATCCTTTTAGAATTTTTGTGGAATTTTAAATGTTCTTCTAGAAGCTCTTCTTTTCTTTTTAGTTTTCATTTTTATTACTACAATCCAATGACTTCCTTCCCCCAAAATGGAAACCCTCCTTGATTGTAGTGGATCTTTTCTCAGGTATATCATTTCATAGTAAAGCCAATCATTTAATGGAGAATGAGGGAAGGTTAACATCAAATTCCCATTCTCCAACTCATAAATGGGATTCTTTTTTTCTCTCTTTATAATCTGTATTCCTGGCTTTGGTTTAAATAAGATCTCATTTGGCACTATGAGCAAGAATTCCTGTAGCTTTACTTAGCAAACTTTGATCTCAGTTTAATTAAGTTTATTGGCTTTCTTTTTGAATGTGTTTCCTTCAAAATGCCATGTACGTGGGCAAAATGTGGCCCCACTGTTTATACTCCAGCCAAATCGAATTTTTAATTTTTTTTTCCCAGGAAGATTCTTGCTGCTGAGTTTGGTAAGGCTGAGTCACATATATACCCACATCCTTGTTTATTTTCCCTTCTCCACCTTGGCTCAGACCATCTGGAAGAAGGGTTAATTGTTTAGTGTTCACCAGAATGTTTTAGGGAGAATAATTCTGTTTTATTGCAAAACGAAAACATTTTTTCTCCCGAATTTCACCCTGGTGCTGCAAAGATTGCCATTATGTTGAGCATTCAGTGGTAAATGTATCTCAGTGGAAGAAAGGAAGAAAGTACATAAAATCAATATACTGTCATGCCAAATTTCTTCCCAAGGTAGGATAGCTTGCCAAATCCTCTTAAGCAAATCTCAAAGGGAATTAAATTATATACTTTGCTCCCTTTAAGTCCCTAAATTCAGGTAAAAACTGGCTTGACGAGGAACAGCGCTGGCAAGTTTATCCAGGATTGTAACTTACTACACCTGGGTCTGGCTTTCCCCTCTTCTAATAGCCACAGTAAGTCAAGAAGAAGCTGAGGTGAAAAAAAAAGAAAAGAAAAGAAAAGAAAAAGACCAAAAAGTCTGAGGAATAAGCAAGAATGGATTAGCAATGTCAAAATATTGTTGAGAGGAGACATTCACATTTAATTTCCAATCCCATATCCAAAATGGGCACAAAAAAGGTCTCCATTGTGAGTGCTTAAAAAAAAATGCAGAAAACAATAGTTCTCTCTTTATGGTGTCCTATGAAAAGAGAATGTGAGATTTTCACTTTAATTTAAAAATAGAAAAATATCCTTATTCCTTTCCTACAGATAGGACTATGAAGGTACAGGAATGATGAAATTGGGGCACTGATAAGAGTGCTTCTTACCTGTTTTAATTTATTTATTTCATTGGAGTTGTGACTTGCCTAGGGTTACACAACTAGTTAGTGTTGTTTCTCAGGCTGCATTTGGACTCAGAGCCTCCTGATTCCAGGGCAGGTGCTCTATCCATCTTACATGTTTTTAGTTCAAGGCATTCAGTGTTAAAACTTGAAAACAAGACCAAAGGAACACAATCAGAATTCTGAGGGAACTCAAAGCTCTGTCATATGAGCAAAGATTGAGATACTTTTAACCTGGAAAACATTGATGGAGGATCTTAATAGTTATCTCTTAATATTGCCTTGGACCTGCAAACTTCCTGACACATAATGAGCAATTAAAGAATGATTTTTTTGAATGACTGAAGGACTATGGGTTAGAAGAGGGCTTGGTTCTCTTTTCAATAGATAAAATCAAATACCTCAGAAGTAGAAATAATGGATGGGAAGGAGGTGGGTCAGGGTATAGGGTGTGACACTTGGAGTCAAGAAGACAAGTTCAAATCTTACTCTAGACTAACTTACCTTAGATTTACTTCTCTCAGCCTTTATTTTCTGCCATGTAAAATGGGGATAAAATAGCATTCGCCTCCCATAACTGTTCTTATGAGGTTCAAATAAGATAGCATTCTGTCAAACCTTACTCTAGCTATTATTTTTATTATGTCCCCTGACTCTAGATCCATTATTCTTTCCACTATACCATGACATAAAGTTGTCTAAAAGTGGAAATTGGCTGCCTTGTAAAGCAGTACCTCTCTATCATTTCATGTGTATTAAGTGAAGGCTGACTATTTGCTTGTAGAAAGGATTCATATTTAAGGTGAGAGATGATCACTGAGGCTCTTTCGAACTCTGGCTTTCCATAATTGCTTGGGAAGTCGGCATTCACAGCCAAAGATGTGACACAAGATTTGTGAAGGAGAAAATCCTATCGATGCCCTGTGCAAGAACTATAGCATCACTGCCTGTCTTGTCAGCAGGGTAGGGGTACTGATTATCTTAGCAGTAGAATAGGTTTTGTTAAGCCAGCCATCATGTCCCACCCCCAACCTGACCAGTGACACAGCTGGCCAGCTGCTCTTATTAAAGCCACAGATGTGGCAAAGAGACAACCCAAAACAAACAATTCCTACAAGGATCAAACCAATTACCTCTTCCCTAGTACGCATCTCACCGAACAAAAAAAAAAAAAATCAAAAAATAAAATCAACAAGAGAATTAGGCTCCAATCTGTTAGCCAGTAACCTTGGAAATCTTTATGTTTAAAAGACTTGACATGAGCTCCCACTGCTCAATGAAAGAACCAGTAATTGCAGATTTCTGATGCCGAGAGGAAGGATGACATACTAGAAAAAACACTCGTGCAATTAGAGGTGTGGGGGGAAAATTCCAACTCCATGGACAAAATAGGAAACTGTCCCCAATCTCTCTGATCCTCAGTTTCCTCACCTGTAAAATGGGAAATAATGAAACATTTCCCTCACAGGATTATTGTTGCTTAATTGCTTAGGTACTTTTTAATCTACAAAGCACTCTAGAAACTGTTGAACTATGATCAGTTTGCTTTTTTATTTTAAAAATGTCTGTTTTTCAATCTCAAAATTGAGACACTCCAACTGTAGCTGACAAAGGGGGGAATTCTGCAGGGAATTTTGTGCTAGAAGGTGGATTTTTAAGCACTTGTAGCTAGCTGTCCCCTTACATCAGAACATTTTTAAGGCATAAAAGAAAATCTTCACATGTGGGGGCAAAATGGAAATTTGGAAAAAAAATAAAAACTTCTCGGAAAGGATAAAAGCTTTTGGAAATATCAGCTGCACTAGCGGGGCCAAGAAATCCATTCTTATTCTGAGTGGGAGGCGCCATAAATTTCAGAGTGCTCATAATTTGGGATCTGCCGCTCTCCCCATTCCATTTCTGAAACTCCCTTTGAAGCCACAATATTAGTGGCAAGAGTGGATTATTTTGAGTGTGCCAAATGGAAGGTGGCCCAGCCTTGGGAATTTGACATTTGCAATTTCCAGCCTCCCCAAGGTGTAAGTGGGAATATTAGGAGCAAAGGCATCCTCCTGGCTTCCATGGGGAGGAATGTGGGATTCCTCTCCCACCCCCCACCCCCATCTCTAGCCCAGTTGCCGGCTTCTCATCCTGTGGGTACATCGCCTGGACCCAGGGAAGCAGCGGGACTTGGGGAGGACGCCAGGTATTATCCAGAGTTCCTGCAGATGGCACGTGCACAGAGCAACCCGAAGTCAGGGGAGGCTTTGGCTTCTCTCTCTTACAGGTAGAGAAACCGAGACAAGGAACAGCGGAGCACAAGGGACTTCTGCTTGGAAACAAAGATGGGCAGGCTCAAATGGAACAGTGGTTCTCAAAGCTCCAGACTATAATTTGGTGCCCTCAGTCAAGAAAACTTTAATTCAGGAAAGAATCATAGGATCAGAATGTGGGGGAAAAGGAAAGGAAAGAAGATTAAAAGGAGGGAAAGGATGGATGAAGAAGGAAGGAAGGAAGGAAGGAAGGAAGGAAGGAAGGAAGGAAGGAAGGAAGGAAGGAAGGAAGGAAGGAAGGAAGGAAGGAAGGAAGGAAGGAAGGAAGGAAGGAAGGAAGGAAGGAAGGAAGGAAGGAAGGGAGGAAGGAGAGGGAGGAAGGGAGGGAGGAAGGAGAAGGGAGGAAGAAGGAGGGGAAGGAAGGAGGAAAGAATTAGGAAGGAGGAAAGAATTAGGAAGAAAGGAAGGAAAGAGGGAGAGACAGAAGGAACTAAAAAGGGAAAGTGGGAAGGAGGGAAGGAGAGGGGGGAGTGAAAGAAGGTAATGGGGGGAAGGAAGGAGAGAAAGAAGGGAGGAAAGAAGGAGCAAAAGAGGGAAGGAGGAAGGGATGAAGGGAGAAATAAACAAAGTAGGAGATTGGGAGAGAGAGAGGAAGGAAAGGAAGATGTATTCCATCAATTTGCAAAAAAGCAGTCCAAGGCCCCTGGGTATAACACAGAATAATAAATAACATCATTTTAAAAAACACTTTAAAGTAGAATCAAATCAAACTCCTGAGGAAGAGAATGAGTTTTGCATTGTACCAGGCAGATTTGACTACCCAAATGCTACTTCGTTTCATTCACAATTCTCAAATCTCTGCAAAAGCAACCTAATTACCTTGTGAAATATCCCCTTGGAACTGACTTTTAAATATCATTTTACATGGATTAAATTAGTTTAAACTTTTTTGTAAGTCTTCCTATTGGATTTTTATGTCTCTCATGTTCTCTTGTAGTCTCCTCCGATAACTAGAAAGAAGACAAGTTTTGGATTCTGCACACTGAGATGTGTCTGCTCTGTCACTGGCCTAAGGCTCTACTGCTTAAGGGGAAATCAAAGGGACTCAATTACTTAATCTGTAAAATAGGAACAATAATACTTTTCATTACCCATATATCAATCTTATAATGACGGTAAAGTAGAATTGTTACAACAAAAATCATAAATACCTTATAGGGTTCACAGGATCATAAATTTAGCCCTATAAGGGACTTAAGATCATGAGTATGATAAAATAACACTAATAACAGCATTTGCAAAATACTTGAAAATGTGTAAGAATATTACCTATATTAATATTCGAAATTCTGGCTGGTTAAATGTTATCATTATCCCCATTTGGCAGGGAAGAAGACTGAGGCAGAGAAAGTTTAAGGTCATCCAACTACTTAGTGTTTGAGGCACAAATTGAACTTGGCTTCTTCTTAACTCCAGACCCTTATATCACTGAGCTGTCTAGAAGCCTAAGCAGCAACATGCAGCCCAACCAACTCATTATACACAGGAGAAAATTGAAATATAAAGAGTTCACATGATTTGACCACAGTCACAGATCCAATAAGTGTTTGGGGAAAAATCTGAAATCTGGTCTTCTTCAGGTCATGCTAGAAAATTCTTGCTCAAAACAAAAAAGAGAATGAATGTAAAGTACTTTGCAAACTTTAGGGCTAAAAATATGGACTTCCCTTATTATTGTATTATCATGGATTTTCGGTTCTTAAGCCCAGACTCAAGCTTTTCTCCTAAAGGCCAGGTTAGGGCTGACCTCATTTTCAGCATAGGGATTATCTTTTAATTTTTTAAATTAATAATTGTTTTTTCTGATTATACATGTATATTTAATTTTTAAAATTCTTTATGAATGATATTGGGAGATAAAAATCAGAAGAAAAGGGAAAAGCCATGAGAGAAAAAAAGAGAGAAAGAAGTTATCATAGCATGTGGTGATTCATGTTCAACCTCCTTAAGTTCTTTTTCTGGATGCAGATGGTATTTTCCAACCAAAGTTTCAAGATTGCTTTGGATCACTGAAGCACTGAAAAGAACCACGTTTTTCAAAGTTGATCATCCCACAATCTTGCATCTACTGTATATAATGTATTCCTGGTTCTGCTTGTTTCACTCAGTGTCAGTTCATGTAAATCTTTCCAAGACTTTTAATAATCAGTTTCTTCATCATTTTTGTAGAACAATAATATTCTATTATCTTCATATACCACAACTTGTTCAGCCATTCCACTTTTGATGGCCATCTACTCATTTTCCAATTCTTTGCCATTACAAAAAGAACTGCTAAAAACATTTTTGCACATATAGGTCCTTTTCCCTCCTTTCTGATCTCTTTGGGATACAGACCCAGCAGAGATATTGCTGCCTCAAAGGGTGTGAAGAGTTTGATAGCCCTCTGGGCATAATTCCAAATTGCTCTCCAGAATGGGTGGATCAATTCACAACTCTACCAACAATACAATACAAGTGTTTTCCCACATCCTCTCCAACAGTTACCATTATCTTTTGTACCATCCATAATCTGTGATGACTCACTTCATTAAGGGTGTGACCTTTTCAGATTTAGGCACAGTATTTAATAAGGTTTTTGTTCTTTTTCCTCCTTTTATTTATTCCTTTATTCATTCACTTAAAAGATAGCAATTACTTGGCTCAATGGATTGGATGATGGTTTGGAGACCGGAACTTCTGAATTCAAAGACATTTACTTACTGTGGGCCCTGATTAAGTCTCTTAGCCTATTTAACTCAGTTTCCTTATCTGTACAATGAGGATAATATTGCTGCTTATCTTACCTTACTAGAACTCTACCAACCTTAAGGTGCTAAAGTACTGTTAATTATTATTATTTATGTTGTTTCATTTTTGTCCAACTCTTTGTGACTTCATTTGAGGTTTTCTTGGCAGAGATACCAGACTGGTTTGACATTTCATTGTCCTGCTCATTTTACAATGAGGAAACTGAGACAAATTGGGTTAAGTTACTTTCCCAAGGATTGCAGAGCTAATAAGTATCTGAGACTAGATTTGAACTCAGAAGACAAGTCTTCTTGACTTCCAGCACTCCATCCAATTTGGCAGCAAACAGATTTCTTTCTGTACCTCTCCTCCCTTCCAGAGAGCCATTTTTATAAATAATAATTTTTAAAGAGAAAAAAAAAAATTCGTTACATCCAATAGTCCATACCTAAAGAACTTGCAGTTCTGCAAAGGAGCAGGGGTTAGGTGTCTTTTCCTAATTCTTTTTTTTGGGACAAAGCTTCTACTTTTAATTTCAAACATCTATTTTAAGTTCTTTTTGTGATTGTCCTTTTTTACTTACAATGTTGTGGGGATTTCATACACTGGTTTTGTTTTGTTTTGTTTTGTTTTGCTTTTTGACTCCACGTATTTCATTTGTATTACTTCATGTCTTTTTCATTTGTATTACTTCATATTTTTCTGAATTCATATTCACTGTTTCTCTAGGTGTAGAAAAACATCTCATACCATCTAACAAGATAAGGTCAAAGTAGGTACATGATTTAGACAAAAAGGGTGACATCTTTTTGAAAAAAAAATTAGGGAACTATGGGATATTTTACCTATCAAATCTATGAACAAGGAAAGAATTTATGACCAAATAAGACACACAAAAAAATAAAGAATGTCAAATAGAGAATTTTGATTATATCATGTTTTAAAGGTTCTGTGTAAACAAAACCAGTATAACCAAGGAAGAAACTAGAAAACCACCAATTTATTTAATACAGGACTCATTTCTCAAATATGTAGAAAACTGATTTAAATTAGTAAGAAAACAAGTCATTCCCCAATTGATAAATGATCTAGGTATATGAACGGGTGGTTTTCAGAAGAAATTTAAGCCATAATAATCAGATGAAAAAGACTCCAAATCATTATTGATTAGAGAAATGCAAATTGAAACAATACTGATGGAATAATTTCACAACTATTAAATTAGCTAATATTACAAAAAGATGATAAAGGTTGGAGGGACTGTGGGAAAATGGACACACTAATATACTGGTGGGTGGTTTTGAATTGATTCCAAAGAGGAATTATGAACTAAGTCCAAAAGGCTATAAAATTATGCATACGTTTGAATCCAACAGTGCCTGCACTACAAAAAGAGGGAAAATGACCCACCTGTACAAATATATTTACAGCAGCTCTTTTTGTGATGACTCAGAATTGAAAGTTGAGGAGATGCCCATCAAATGAGAAATGGCTGAAAAAATATGGTATGTGATTTTGATGAAATACTGTTGAACTATAAAAAAAAAGACCAGCAGGAAACTTTCAGAAAAACCTAGAAAGACTTACATGAACTGATGCAAAATGAAATCAGTAAAACCAGGAGAATATTGTACAATCACTTTATTTAAAAATGAGAAAACCGAGACCAGAGAAAGGAACTGATTTGCCCTATATTCCAGTATCTCTACTATTTGATCCCTCTTTTCTAATAATACTACAATCATCCTGGCCCCAGTGTTCACTACTTGTATTTGTAGGATTGCATGAGCTTCTGAAGTGGTCTCCTTGTTTCTCACTTCTCCCATCCCCAATCTAGCCCCTACACAACAACAATCAGTAAATAAGCATTTATCAAGCACTTGTTTTGAGGCAGGCACTGTTCCAAATAATAGAGATGCAAAAAAAGGCAAAAAACAATCCCTCTTCTCAAAGAACTCACCATCTGATAGGAGACATTATGAAAACAGCTATGTACAAAGTATATGTACCATAAATGTGAGATAGGCCATAGACATTTGATGTGAGTTAATAAGTGAGCAGAATTTGAGAGAGAATCAAAAAAGATTTCTTTTAGAAAATGAGATTTTAGCTGAGTCTTGAAGGGAGCCAAGGAAGCCTGGAGGCAGAGATGGGGAGGAAGAATATTTCAGCCATAGGCAATAGCAATGAAAAATGCCCAATTTGGAGGTGGAATGTCCTGTACTAGGACTGGTAAAAAGATCATTGTAAACACCGGAGATTTTTGTGAATGTAGAAGGTGGGGAAAAGGTAGAAGGAATCTGGAAAGGTAAAAGAATACAATTATAAAAAAGTTTGAAAACCAAACAGGATTTCATCTTTGACCTTGGAGGCAACAAAGATCCCCTGGAGCTTACTGATTTGGAGATGACAATCAGATCTGTTTGGGAAGATTCGTTTGACAGCTGAGTAAAGGATGGACTGGAATGGGGAGACTGAGCGACAGATTATAGCGATAGTCCAGAATGGACATGGTGAGGGCTAGATCACTATGATGGTCATAAAAGGGATGTATACGAGAGACATAGCAGAAGCAAACCGATGGATCTTACCAAAAGACTTTATGTGGAGTGAAAGGGAATGAGAAGTAGAGGATCCCACTGAAGTTGAAGCCTGGGCTGACTGAGAACATTCCTAATATGCTGCTCCAACCATAAAGCCCTCATTCATATCCTACTCAATCAACTTTCACATTTTTCTACTGGCTCCTGAGGAAAATCCAAGCTCCCTCCCCAACCCTCATGACCCTCCATAACATGAGCACAGGTACCTGCTCCTCCTCCACTCCTACTCTGCATTCTAGACTCCAAAACAATCTCATCCCTCCCTCTCTCACGTCCATGCCCTTGAACATTAGGTCTACCAATGGAAATATTTCCCTTTTTATCAGTGTCCGGCTCAGAAGTGATCTTTCACAAAATTTCCTTGGGTTGTCCACCTCTACTTGCTTCC
This sequence comes from Sminthopsis crassicaudata, assembly GCF_048593235.1. Taxonomy (NCBI): domain Eukaryota; kingdom Metazoa; phylum Chordata; class Mammalia; order Dasyuromorphia; family Dasyuridae; genus Sminthopsis; species Sminthopsis crassicaudata. Next base: position 18,592,035 of record NC_133622.1, on the reverse strand, counting down.
TTCTCAGAGTTAAAAGAGATCTCTCTGTGTATCTCTTTCTCTCTATCTCTGGCTGTCTCTCCATCCCTGTACCTGTCCCTGTTTATCTCTGTTTCTCTGTGTCTCTCTCTTTGTATCACTCCCTCTCTCTCCTCTTCTCTTTTGATCTCTCTGTCTCTCTCTGTCTCCTCTGTCTCCTCTCTCTCTCTCTCTCTCTCTGTCTCTGTCTCTCTGTCTCTGTCCCTCTCTCTCTGTCTCTCTCCTCTCTGTCTCTCTCCTCTCTGTCTCTCTCTGTCTCTGTCTCTCTCTCTCTCTCTCTCTCTCTCTCTCTCTCTCTCTCTCTCTCTCTCTCTCTGTCTCTCTGTCTCTGTCTCTCTGTCTCTGTCTCTCTGTCTCTGTCTCTGTCTCTCTCACTCTCTCTCTCTCTCTCTCTCTCTGTCTCTCTGTCTCTGTCTCTCTGTCTCTGTCTCTCTGTCTCTGTCTCTGTCTCTCTCACTCTCTCTCTCTCTCTCTCTCTCTCTCTCTCTCTCTCTCTGTGTGTGTCTCTCTGTCTCTGTCTCTGTCTCTCTCTCTCTCTCTCTCTCTCTCTCTCTCTCTCTCTCTCTCTCTCTCTCTCTCCTCCTTCTTCTGTCTGTGTCTGCCTCAGTGTTTGTGTTTCTCTGCCTGTCTCTCTGTCTTTCTTTTTCTCACTTTCTTTCTCTTTGTCTCTGTGTCCGTTCCTGTCAGTCTCTGACTCTCCATTTGTGTCTCCATCTGCATCTCTGTCTGTCTGTCTATTTCTTTCTTTCTCTTCCCTTCCCTCTCACCCCCTCCCTATCATCTCTCTTTCCTCTCCTCTTCATTCTGTCTCTGTCTCTCTCAGTCTCTTGCCTCTCTCTGTGTGTCTGTCTCACTTTGCCTCTCTATATGTGTCTGTCTGTCTTTTCTCCATCTCTCTTTTTGTCGGTTTCTCAGTCTCTCTCTGTACTCTCTTCCCTTTCTTCTTCTCCCTCCCTATCTCTTTCCTTCCCTCTCCTCTCTTTCCTCCCTCCCTCTCTCTCCTTCCTTCCCTTTCTCCCTTCCTCTTTCTCTCCCTTCCCTCCCTCTCTCTCTCCTTCCCCTCCTCTTCCCTCTCCTCTCTCCCTTCTCCCTCTTCTTTGTTTTATTGTCATATGTACTGGCCACATATGGTATTGTTGCAGAACAGATGGTACCCCGGTAGTGGTGATGGAGACAGTCACGTTGGCCATGATGGTGATGGCAGCAGACTGAAATGATGATGGTGATATTAAGTCACGGCATGACAGAGACAAATAGAAGCTGCCAAGGATGCTGCAGCAAGAGTTCTGGTACCATGTAAAACGTTTGGACTAAATTCTCTCTGAAGTCCTTTCCAAACTTCAACTGCTGGTTCTTTGCCTAAGAAAGTCTTCCTCTCCTACTTGAAGAGGCACACTAATTACACTGTACTGCCACGCTTACCAGTGAACTCCCAAAGCAAATGTCCCACCTCTGACTCAGTCTGACAGATTGAAATAAATGAATCCCAGACCGGCCGGAATGGTTATTTCCCTGACCTCCTACCTCTGCTGAATCACTGGCAAAGCTACCTGGCTGACTCCAACACGATTGATTATTAGAAGAAGCAAATAAGAGCATGATCCGGTCTAGGTCCCAAATTATTTAATGAGTAAAATGGAAAGTGGGTGGCTAGCTGAGTAACCAGAGGCAGAGGAGAGTGGGCAGGTTTTTAGGACTGGATGACAAAATCCCAGAGAGCTGAGAGATGTGGGGGGAGACAAGTTTTCTTTTAAGCTGCTGGTTTCTAAAAATGGAATGTTTAAAAAGTCCAAAATTTGGAGCAAATAGCCCACTTAGACAAACACAGATCGATTCCTCTGTGTTAGCCATTACAGAGGCTTTGAAGGTGCACAACCAGGTGGATGGCTGTTGCAGGAGAAGAAAGGAAATATAAACTTTTCAAAAATAAAGTTTTACCTGCAGGAAGGTCAAACATTTATGAGCTGCAAATATGACAAATTACTTGTGGGTAATTTGGGAACCATGGGTTTCTGAATAACTCACACCCACATAGGTCTAGTTACAACCTAATTTTCTAAGAAACTACAGTAATTAAAACTGCATCTGCCCTGGCTCACTCTGGTAGTTTGCACATTAATACCTCCTCCTACCATAAATCTTATTATGTTTGACAGCTTAATAGTAGTACCAATAACTTCTCCAACTTGTTTGTACTTTTTTTCTATGAATACCTGGAAAAGCAAAAAAAGAAAAAAGAAAACAAAAAAGGACTATGTTCCCTTCTCATTTTTAACCTCCTGTGTGTCTGTGTACATGTAGCGTGTTGGGGAATGGAGTTGAATAGAGTGAGTCAAAACAGGATGCAGTTGGGTCCTATTTTTACTTATGTGTTATTATCCTTATTGTGTATACCAAAATCTATTTCTGAAATGATTATTCTTTTAGTTTGTCATCATTCCTCTGGAGTTGTTTGAGAAATGCCCTTCCAATAATAAAACCAGTGTCATATTGGATTAAATTTGATGCAAATAAAAATAATGGGAATATTGAATCATTTAATATGCCAGGGAATAATATGGAATGACTAATATTAAACACACAAGATAAAGGAATTTAGAGAAAAAGGGGGATTCCAAAGATGCCCAGACTTCGTTCTGGCCCAAACCATTATTCATTTTAACTTCTTACCAATCAAAAGCCACGTGGCTTCATTCCTATTGCCAAACCTAGCTCTGCATTTAGTTACCCATGAGATCCCTGATCCTACAAGAGTCATTTCACCTCTGCCTGCCTCATTGTCCTCAATTTTAAAGTTGGGCCAGTAATAGAACCTACCTCCCTGATTTACTATGACCCCCAAATGTATTTTCAAATAGAAGATGTTTAATAATTGCTTGTTTCTTCCTTCTATCTTTTGTGTAGTGTTAGAGATGAGAACCTTTAACAAATATCTTTCTAATTTTACAACAGCCTAGGAATGCTAAAAATAAGCAAAGAACTGTGAACAAGAAAGCATGTAAAATTTATGCTACCAACAGGAACTAATCCCCACTCAAAATTAGCATTGATTGATAAACTACATGTTAGAATATGGGATATGTACAAGTTGAGCAGAATCATGTTCGGAACACCTGCACGATCAGGAGAGACAGTCTAAGAAAAGAAAGGGAAAAAGGTGACAGGAAAGACCATTCCAACATTTATCCTTCAATATTTCCAGAAAATAAATATCCAGGTACGAAAAAGAAGTCTGCAAGAACCAGTGAGATGCACCAAAGTCTCCTGGCCAATTAAAAGGAATTGGGCAGCATTTATAGGATTGTAAAATCAGGAATAAAAGGAGCATGGGAGGAATTCTTCCTGCCCAGTATTATGCTAAGTTCTGAGCACTATGTCTGGGGGAAGGGGAGGGGAGGTAAAAGGGATCACATGCAATGGCTTATCCAGAGGAGAGCAGACACTATAGTAAAAGCTATATTTTATGAAGAACCAGGGATGTTTAGCCCAAGGAGGAAACAAATACTCCAATAAACAAAAAGGGAGGAAGTAGGAAGTAGTAAAATCACTAGAGAGCCAAGCTCAGCACTAGGCAGGAAGTGATACCAAAGGACCAGAATTCTGGGATTCACAGACTGGCACAGAACTGGTAATGAAGGGGCAGGAGACTCTAATACCCTAACTTCAAAGTCCAGGGCAGTTGAGTCCCACAGGCAATGTAAATCAGACCCAAGATGCGAGGACTCTTGGGAGATCTCCATTCATCTTGATTTTTATTTTGCCACTTGATTTCAATAATTTGGGAGAATAAAATGAGGTTCATAATTTTGTGCAGATCTGTCACACAACCAATTCATGAACATGGCAATACATGACCTTGTGATGTAATTGGTCCTTTTCAAGAATGAAGGATGATCAATCACAGCAAAATTGGAACATGGATTTTCTACATTTGTATACTACACTGTCTCATTCAGGAAGGCATAGGTTTAACATACTAGCTATGAGACCCTAGATAAGTATTTTAACCAATTAGTGTTCCCAAACTTTCCAACTTTATGTTGCATTAATCACCAGTTTTCAGTGCTAAAAGAAGCTTCTTTGTCGGGGTAGATTTATTTTTCTTTTGTATTCAATGGAGTAGAAATAGGAGGGAGAGAAAATAGATTTCTGGTGTGTGTGTGTGTGTGTGTGTGTGTGTGTGTGTGTGTGTGTGTGTGTGTGTGTGTGTTTTGTTTGTTTGTTTTGTTTTTGTTTTTTTAATAGAGCTGAAAGGCTTCTACAGATGTGAAATATTGCATGAGCTATCAGGTAAGTTCACTGTATTATCAATTCTGTTTCACTATTTTACCTTGTTACAAACACCTTTAATGAGGTGGAAGCAATCTATAAAGGAAATCTATAAATAATATAATACAAAAAAACAAAACACAATAATAAAGCTTAATTTGCCAAAAATTCTACTTTCTGCTTGACCTTAGGAAGAACGAAAGAAAGTTAAAGGGGGCATTTTAATTCAATACAAAAATAACTTCCTAACAACCTGGCCTGGGCAGAAATGTAAAGATCTGTCTCGTTAGGTAGCAAGTTCTCCTTCACTGGACATATTTAAATAGTTAATGTAATCAATAATTGATCCAACCCCTAAGAACAGCCATTAATTGTTGACTGTTGGCTTTGAAGGATACCTTTAGTGGAAAGCCCCTGGGATCCCTGTTTGGCTCTATGCTCTTTAATACTTTTATCAATGACTTGGTGGAAAATATAGGTGCCTTAATTATCATATTTATCATCAAATGACACAAAGCTGGGAAACACAACTAATACACTGAATCAAGAACCCAGAAGTTTATTCTCCAAAAGACAGAATATTGGGCTGAATTCAATAGTATTGATTTAATTAATTTAAGTAGAGTTTACTGTATATAATGTATTATTAATTGTGAAAAATTATAATTTAAATAGCTTAGGGATGAGTACAAAGATTAACTTTGCAAGTTTAAGATAGAGTAAGATAAACATGTTTAGATATATTAGGTATATTAACTGTAAAAATAAAGATTTGGGTCTACTGTAAACCACAAGCATGATATGAGTCAAACGTGATATGGAAGATAAAAAAGCTAATGCACACTCATGACTGATAATTAAAACACAGGTTCCCACAAGGAGGCCATGCAACCCATGCATCCCACCCTGGTTAAACCACACCTGGAATATGTATTCATCATAGTGCCACCTTTTAGGAAGAACAGTGATAAGCTTGCTAGCAAGGAAAGGAGGAAACTCAGGATGGAGCTTGAGATAATGCTCTTGAAGGACCCATTAAGGAGCTTGGGATGTTTGGCCTGGAAAAGATAAACTTTAGTGGGATGGCAGGGGACAAGGAAGAGGAAAAAGAATAGAAAACAAGGGTTAAAGATAATTATATAGAAGAGAGATGGGATAGAGGATAGAAGTAGATGTAATGGATAGAAATTACAAAGAGACAAATTATGGTTTGATGTTCCCCCCAAAAAAAATCTTCCTAAAAATGTCATTCAGTAGTAAACTAGGACACTTCGAATAACAATGCATCTTATCTATCAATAGTTGGGGTTCCTCATTATGGGGAAGAAGGGATCCTAATACAAAAGCTAATTGACACTGGCTACATTGTAGAGAGAATTCCTAATAAGGTACAATTTGGACTAGATGGTCTCTTACATTCTACACTATTGTATATTTATGCATCTGGCAATGAGTTAGATTAAATAAATTCTGACATTCATTTTAACTATACAGTTCTAAATTACATGAATTTTATGATGATTTTACTGAGCTGATGGTAAATACATACATGTATGTGTATGTATAAAGATATATAGATTTATCTATTATCTATATAGATTTACATATATATATATATATATATATATATATTGCTCTTTTGTTATTTTTGCATATAAAAGGAACAGAATTATCTGGGACATAAAGAACAAGTCTGGGATTTAGTCAGACCTGTCTTTACATTCTGCCTCTGAAACACACTCTGATCAGAGGCAGCTCATTTAATTTCTCAATGCCCAGGAAGTTCTCTAAGACCTTAAGTTATAGATAACTGATCTCTATTGATGGCAGGAACTTTCTATGCCAATGAAATCACAACTTTGGACCAAAAAGTAGTTACCCAATGCCATATGATAGACACAACCTGCAATTTCATTGGCACAGACTTTCCTGTTAAGACAAAAAAAAAGTCTTCTTCAAGACTTCAAGACTGTGAAGGAATACCTTACCAAGGCAGCCCCTTTCAATATTAGACGTTATTGTTTTTTTTTATTAATTTTTATAATTATAACATTTTCTTTGACAGTACATATGCATAGGTAATTTTTTTTTTTTTACAACATTATCCCTTGTACTCCCTTCTGTTCCGAATTTTTCCCCTCCTTCCCTCCACCCCCTCCCCTAGATGGCAGGCATTCCCATATATATTAAATGTCTTATAGTATATCCTAGGTACAATATATATGTGCAGAACCGAATTGTTGTTGTTGCAAAGGAAGAATTGTATTCGGAAGGTAAAAATAATCTGGGAAGAAAAAAAAAACAATGCTCACAGTTTACACTCATTTCCCAGTGTTCCATTTTCTGGATGTAGCTGATTCTGTCCATCATTGATCAATTGGAAGACATTATTTATTGTTGGCTAGTGCCAGGTGCTATGGGGGTATCTTCACTGTGTCTCAAAGTAACAGAAAATGAGTTACTCAGGATAAACACAGTGAACCTTACAGGTGATGAACAATTTTTCCCAGATCATTCAACTGGAGCCCAGGCTTTGGATTCAAAATCCCACTTTCTTTTCCTCCTGTTGTATTATCCTGTTTTGTTATTCTGATCCCTGGCAAGTCGGATTAAGGACAACCCCTCAAACAATTTTATTTTTGATTCTCCATTTTGTGATAATAGGAACAGAAACCTCAATGGCATTTATATGGATTTACATATAACATAATAGTTCATAGAAATTATTCTTGCCACCCTTAATATACCTCTCTGCATTGTTGACCAGTGTATGGTTCACTACATTATCTATTTGGTTTGAAAGAACAAACAAGTTATAGAGACTTTCTGGAGACATTTCTCTCTTCAAAATAAGGTCCAGGAGAGGAAAAAAACCATCCTCTAGCAAAGATTTAGACTCTTGTTCTAGTGAGATGATGAAATGCATCCCAAATTAACTCCCCAAACTCCGATTTCTACTTTCCAAGATAACTCTGTATTAATATCCATTCTTTCCTCCTTTCTGAATGACTATTCTTATTGTTTGCTAATCCTAATACAATTCAACCAACAAGAATATTTCAGCTGTTGCTTTCTGCCTAACACCATGTTAAGTGATGGTAAGACAAAGAAAGAAAATAAAGTTCCCCTTTCCAGACCTCCCATGGAACTGTTTGCACCTTCCTTAATACATTTATGTTTTATTATACTAGAGCTGCTTGTCTAAAAGCTCCATGAGCACAGAAATCAAGTCTAAACTTCCCATCTATCCCTATGCCCAGTACAGTACTCTGTAAATAGCGGAAGATAAATCAGTTTGCCAAATTCAATTCAGTTTAGCTCCTCACCCCCACTGTACCATCGTTTTGTTCATTTCCATTATAGTCCTAGAAATAATTTAAGTGACATTCTCATAGCCATCCCAAGAGCATGAGTATGGACCCATTCCGTATCATCAAGGAGCATTTATTATGTGCCTTCATGCATACAGCACTGCATTCATTCTGTCCAGTTTGCATTCCTGGAGTAGGGTTCCTAAAGCTACCAAAGCAGGCAGGGCTTGACAATACCCCATTACCTTTTCTGGGGCAAAAAAAAAGGCAATTTCCTCACCCGTGCACACTCTCAGACCTTCTCCTAGCCTTCCATATACCATCCTCTCTTCTCTGACTCAAGCTGTGAAAGGACCCCACACCTGAGCTACGGGCCAGTCCCATCTCTCCAAAAGCTTTGATTTGTTGACAATGCAGATAGGCTGTTTTTGCTGGTATAAGGAGGAAAACAATTTAGAATTTTACCTACTTGAAGGTTTCTCCTCTTTTCTTCTGGTTGGAAATTACTTTTCTTCATCCAGGTGCAGAAGTAATTTTTGTAACATCAGGTTTTTTCTGCAGGTTACCAGGGTATCATTCTGGCAGAGAAATGGTGAAGAGAAAAAGAAATGCTAATTAAGGGGAAAGTCTATTCACATTCCTCCATGAACATATTATTATAACCGTTCACCTGTAAGCTCTTAAAGTCTGAATATGGGATTATTTCCCTGATATATCTTTATGTGCCGTTCTTCAATTCCTGTCTCTTTCTGAAAAAATGTAGAGCACCCAGTCCAGATTTACTGTGCAATGCTACAATTGTCCTTTCACTGAACATTACATTATAAGGCAGCTGTATAGGGATTGGAACAACCACTTTGCCTGTATTCTATTTTAAAGAATTATATAAATATAGACCATACCCTTTGGGGTTGAAACCATTCCAATGCATTCTTCCAGCTAAAGAAAGACAGACCAATGGAAATCTTTGTTTATTCACTTCTCTAAATGTAACAATACATGAATGTGATAAACTAAGGAGGGACATGATAAAACACAAAGCAACTGACCCTATAGCCCCCTGGCCAACCACAGAGAAATGAGTGATGTATCCTCATGTTCCTATTGACAAGATGGTGAAGAGAGGTTGAGAATGAACAAACAGAAGACAAAGATAGTCACATAAGGAACATAAGTTCCATCTGTGGGCAACATCAACAACAACATAAAGAGGTTAAAAATGACTTCTCGAATATTGACAGTCATGCCAATTTATGTACTAAGAAAGATAGCTCTGATTTTCTGAGCCATCACATTAAAATTTGAAAAAAGCTAACAAAATGATTATCAATGTTCACAAAGGAAAATCTCTTCCAGGAAAATAGTAAGTGAGGAAGAAATTTGTGTTTTCTAATTCTGCTTATAGGCAGAAAGTAGCTTAAGAATAATAAAGGTCATGATCCATTTCCTGTCCCAAGCAAGCATTGTAAGAGTAGTTAGAGATATATAGTTATATAAAAACATCAAGAAATTCATCAAAATAGAAAAAAGAAAGGAAATACATTTTTGAAAAAGTCCTAATTCCATCTCAGATAATAACTAGATATAATCTGGACAAATCACTTAAACTTTAACTCAATTTTTTATGTATAAAATGGAATGGTAATAGCCCCCTTGATATGGAAGAGATTTTTTGAAGATTGAATAAGATAATGTATGTAAAATGTTTTGCAAGCCTTAAAAATGTTGCACAAATATTAGCTGTAAATAATTACTAGGATTCTATTTTGAAAAGGAAAAATCCGCAGAAAAACCAGCACACAGTTTAAAGGAGTGAATACAAAAATGAAGACATGCCATGAGGTAAAAGAATGGGAGCAGAAATCTCTAGATGAAAGTAAAATCATAACAATTAGAGACAGTGTTGCAGCATATTTACAAAGCTTAATTGAAGTCAGAAAGACTTGGTTTCAAAGCTTTCTTATGACACTTGCTAACTGTATAACGAAATAAGTGAGAATGTGTAAGTATATTCAGGATACATATGTGGATATTTATGTGTCTGTATATATGTGCATATATATATATATATATATATATGTGTGTGTGTGTGTGTGTGTGTGTGTGTGTATGCATACATTGTGTACACATATGTGTATATATTATATATGAAAACAGCATAAGAGATAGCAGATCCAGTTCTATAATATAAGTATCTGTTCTTCATTCACTTGGGATCTCGGATTTGTCTATGTGAGCAATTCTACATCCTCTGCTCTTGTGGGGAAGGGTTCAGATTATCTTTTAGGGAACAGCAGCAGAGTTTTATTCTTCTGTAGTTTCCCCCATAGGGCCATGGTTAAGATACTGGGAAAAAACAAAAGTGGAATATTGTCTCCTTGCATTAAATGTGTCCCAGCTTCTTCAGGCTCATGGACACGTAAATAAGATCCCAGGCTTTGTTTTGTGGCAAGAACAATCAGTCCTCCAATACATTTGTTAGAGATCAAGTTTACACATAATAAATAGCCACTTAAAAAGATGCTTCTTCTGAATTAGACGTGCTTATACTAATTATTGGATTCTTTTCAAATTTGTTAATCTTCACCTACATTTGGGGAGCAGAGGGGGACATACAGAAAATATAATAGTAGTGAAGGAGCGCAGGAGAAGGAAGCTCCCAGAGCTTTCCTGGAAACTTCTGGGGACATTGCATTTAGGGAGTGATGAACTTCCTGGCTATTTGTAGCCATGGGTTGACCAAGAATTTGATATGTCACATGATATAGAAAACCCTGATCTTTCTGCTCCACGTCGGCAGCAGAGGTTTGGGATGCAACACGTTTTACAATGAAGAACAGCTTCTAACAGTCTCTCTCAAGTGTTGTTCTCCAGGCGGCATCATATTATTCCAGAGGTGGATGGAGAAGATCAGTCCCTTACCCTGGTTTCCTGGCAATCTTATTTCACTTCCCATGTGTATGATGCTGCTATAGATTTCTAATTCCCTTCCCCCTTTTCTGTTTGCACTTTCCTAACTTAGGCTAATGAGTATCCCATGATAGATGTGTATAGGACTGGCTGCAAGCTTGTGAATCCTAACAGGCCCAAAAACTTGGGGAAAAGTCCAAAACCTGAGGCTTCCATATCCTCCAGAATTATCAGTGCCATCATAGAGAAGGCTCCTGGATCAGAGAGGCTGGCCACCCAAAGGAACATCCAGCTTGGCTATTTGGGCAGCGCTCAGCCAAAGTTAAGCAGGAAATGCCTGACTGGCGGTCCTGCAAAACTGCTCTATACTTGAACAAAAGTTTAAAAATAACCTCTGAACCCATTGTAGCCATAATTGGGAGTCTGGTTAACTCTGCTAATTCCATAGCATGCTGTGATTCTCCCATGATTATCATTTCTTTTGTTCCAATAGGGAACTATGTCTTTCAATACCTGATTCAAGTTGCGCATTAAGCTCCCATTTGACTTCCCACTTGGGAGAACTCTTTCGACTTGGTAATTGTACCTTTTCCTATAAGAAGCATTGTCCCTGGGAACCAGATGGAGACTTCTAAGTCACCAAGTGAATGTGAGAATGTGGAGTGTGAGAACTGGACAAGTTTCTTCAGGTATGAATCACCTTCTCCACTCTCTCTAGATAGAAAATAAGGCTCTAGAAATTGAAGATAGGAATGATTCAGGAGAAGACAGCTTTGAGTTCTTAATGAAAGAAGGATGTAGGAATAAGGCTACAGTAACTTTTCCAACTGATAGTTTGACTACATCAGGTCCAATTTGTGTCTCTAATCCTTTGTGAAGGTTTAGGGATCTAACCAAATTGTTCTCTCCTCTGTTTATTGGTGTTTTCCAGTCATTTTCATCATTCTGACTCATTGTGGAGTTTTCTTGGCAGAGATACTTGAGTGCTTTGCCTTTTCCTTCTCTGGCTCATTTTACAGATGAAGAAACTGAGATAAATGGATTTATATTACATGCCTGTAAGGGTCCAAGGTCATGCAAGCTCAATTGAGACTTAAGTGGACCAAAGTTCTTTATCCTTGAATGTGCTTAAGAGTTGAGTACTTAGGGACTTCCTTAATGGGTGGGACCTCCACCCATGGCGGGACCCTAGATCTCACTCTGAAGTCTCGGTCAAGTTCGGGACGTAGACTTTATCGTTGATTGGCTTGTGTCTCTATATAAGCTCGGGACAAGGAGCACCCTCTCTCTTTTCCCTTTTCTCTTTCCTCTTTCCACCTGGAGCCTGGACTGGGAGGTCGATATGAACGTATGTGCAGGAGGTCATAGGGTAGATGTGATTTACGGGAATAAAGTTTAAGATGGCTGTTCATTTAAACTCTCGAGTGCTTGTTATGCTTCAACTACTTTCTATGAGATAGTAGCCAGAGGATTCTGAAGACCTCAAAATAGAGGTGAGATTGATGATATTATATTTACCAGATTTTCTCTGATAGGCCTAGGAATAAGGACAGATTAGCATTAGTTAGGGAGAGGAAAATAAAACCCTAACACTTGCCCTTGACTTTGAGAAGAAAAGAGAATCTTGTGTGACCCCATAAAAGGTCAATCAATTCGAATTTACTTTTAGAAAGATATTTATATTGATCATCAGCGTTATAATAAAAATTGCATGCTCAAATTACAGACATATATTTAGTTTTGTGTTTCTACAAAATGAGGTTGATGTGTTTGTTACTTCACATTAAATATCTTCCTCTTTTGAAGCAAGATTGTCTCATTCAGTCTGTAGGAGTCAGACAACATTATGTTCAATCATTCTCATGCTTTTAAATGTTTTGAGCTCTCCCAGGTGGGACTGGTGAAGGAATAGGTGTAGCCCCAAGTCTCTTCCCAGGCAGTACCATCAAGAATTCCATCAAAGAATATAGATATAAATATCTGAAGCACCAGCCCTGAAGTCAGGAGGACCTCAGTTCAAATCTAATCTCAGATACTTAACACTTCCTAGCTGTTTGACCCTGGGCAAGTCACTTAACCCCAATTGCCTCGGCTAAAAACAGACAACAACAATAAGGACCCCACCAAAAAAATAAATAAATAAAAACTTGCAAGACAAGAATGTTGCTAGCATAGCTAGAATTCCATGGGCAGAATTTTAATATCTTCTCAGAAGGGAATTTGTTTCAGTCCTATCAATGATAAAAACAAAGGGAATCACTAAAATATTGATTTGACCTCTTCTAGGACATAACAGTAGGAAAACTAGACCAACACATGTCATGTTTTGAGACACTAGAAAGATCCTTGGAGCAGAGACCTTAGAAGCTAACACCTTCATCTCCTTCAATTAGGTTAAGGAACTCATCACATAACTAATAAATGTTTGATGCAAAATTCTAATTCAGTCCTTCCAAACTCCAATTCCAACCAGTCAGCAAACATTTAGTAAGCATGCTCTATGGCCAACATTGTGCTCAATAAGTGGAATACAAAGAAAAATGGGGAGGGGAATATTTACTCTAAAATATCCAGCATACCTGTCCCATATACCATTCAGCCTTTCCATTTGCACAAAATCATTTCCCTCATCAGTCAGTCAAAATGCAACCAGGCACTAATTTGTAACTGCCTCCAGAAGCCTATCAAATAACAAATATTCATTAATCTACCAATTTGTTGCCTGGATAGGCTAACACATCCAAACATGAGCACTTACGCAGTACATCATGGTATTCATTTCTATCTTAACTGTTAAACTTGGAGAAATGGAATATACATGGTGGAGAAGCTGACATTGATGGGACAGATAAGTAGTGAACAAGATCGAAATACAGAGACTTCTGAGCATACAATTGCGGCAGACACAGATTCTTTCCAAATCTCTGCCTGTATTTATCTGGGATCCTTCTGGAAAACTGGAAGAAAACATGACGAGGAAGATGAAGGGACTAGAACCCTTGAAGCTGCTTTTTCTGGATCATTTGATTCTCAGTCCTGCCCAGCTGCCTAGTTACACCCCTCAAGCTGAGTGTCCATAGGGACTCCATCCTCTGCCCTACCTCAGGCAAACTCAGAAATGGAGAGGGGGTCTCCATATCTTTGTGCCTGAGGCTGGAAGTGTGATCAGAGACCTTCAATGCAGTGTGAATTTACCAAATATAGCTTTTTTCCAACCAAATTCTAGTCTGCCCTCTTCCCCCATCTCTTAAGCACTCTCCTCATACTGTCATTTGGCTTTGTGCTATAATAACAGAAGCCAGTAAAATGATCTCCACATAAACAAAACCCTTTAAACTTCGAGTGTTTGGGAAAAAAAACCAGTGCCAGTCAGCCCCTTCATTTTAAGTCCATCTAGCAACAGAAGCAATATAATCAGTCTAAAGGGCCCTCCAAATGCTTCAGCCCTACTGTTCCCAGAATATTTTCTGTCATTCCAAAGCCCTTAGAAAAGAAAAGGGGGGAAAGTCTTTCAGGTTTTGAAATGTACTGTGCTTTAAATTAATTAAATAATGTTTACCATATAATGCAAAACACAGATCTAGAGATATTGTAGACCAACTATTCACCATAGACTTAGACCTCCTTAAGATGCTCAAGCCTGGGCCTTCTCTTTAAATGTTCCTCAAATGCTGGATGCACGCTGTCTGATCAACAATCCTGACTTTGGTGAGACATAAATCCTTTCACAACAAAAGTAGGACCAAGTCCTTGATTTTCAAGGTAAAATATAGAGAATTAGACAGTAGTGTTACTAACACAAGCATGAACATAAAATAATAGGGTCAACTAATATTTTTTTTTTAATCTTGCTGGATAAAAAAGCACAGATCAAATCTTTCCCTTTGCTAACAAATCCAATTAATTTGGTCAATTATTCTTAAAATGAGCAAGATGCATAGAAGATTGCTCAAATTTCCATATTAATTTTATGTTAAATTTCCAAATCTCAACCTCTAGATATCCAAAGATATTTTTGATAGGATTTATTTGATTTCCTTCTGATTTGTTTTATAGGCAGGAGTACAATCAAAATGATCTCAAGCCTGTGAGGAAAGAAGTAGTTGTGCTTATGGATTCAGGGAGTTCTAACTGGATCAGAGCTTTTTAATCTATCCTAGTTTGTAACACAAGAAATGGGGGCAGTTCTTAACTACTTTAAGCTTGAGTAAGAAAGGAAAAGTTATGAGTGACTACAGTTGTGGTATCCCAAATAAGTTTGTAGAAGCTGGTGTAGCCCAGAGAAGGAACACTGGGAAGCGAATGTAAATTGTTAGCACTACTGTCTATCTACCCAGGTTACTTACACCTTCGGAATCCAATACTTAACGTGCAACAAGAAAATGGGATTTACACACATATATTGTATCTAGGTTATACTGTAACACATGTAAAATGTATGGGATTACCTGTCATCGGGGGGAGGGAGTGAGGGGATAATTTGGAAAAGTGAATACAAGGGATAATGTTATAAAAAAAATTACTCATGCATATATACTGTCAAAAATTATAAATAAAATTAAAAAAAAAAAAGAAGTTGGTGTAGGAAGATGTGTCAGAAGAGAGGAATGATTCCATTCAGGAACATCAATTCAATTTATATAACAAACATTCATTAAGTTTGTACTATATCAAACCCCCTTGTTAGGTGTTGGGAATAAAAGTAAAAAACTGTAGCAATCATTGGCTTTGTGGTCGTCACATTTTGTTTAAGTAACTATTATCGTCAAAGTGAGAATGGAAGTTTTGTACCAGACAAGATCGGCATTCCAGGGGGTTGAACATAGAAGGACACAGACCTAGACCTTTGGAACACTCACACATGACTGGTTATGAGATACAAGGACAGGAAAATGAAGTTAGAGGACATGAAGTCATCATATGAGGGAAAAACATCAGAGTATCTCAATGCTTGATGTAACAGCTTGATTTAGCTAAAAAGGTTACTGTTGTGTGTGTACACACATAAACTCTACAGAGTACTAGAGCTAGAAGCCACAGGCTTCCTTGTAATGGAAATTCTCTTTCAGACCAATTTATATCAATGTTAAATTATAAGCAAAGTCGATCATATGTATAATATGCCTCTTGGGCCTACTTGCATAATCCCTACATTATTAGCAGGTTGGACTCTCAAAGAGTGGATAACTACTACTCTCCTCAGGGTTCTAGAGATAATGGGGGCCATAATATTATAACTCATAGTACTAGTTTATTCCCCATCAATTATCAATCAGCCAGGCAAAGTTAATTAGCTTTTATATATGGGTATTTACTAAGTCAGCATAATATGAAAAGTTGGTATAACATGCTCCTTCCTCTTTACTGGGGGACACACTCTCCCACAAATATATACATGCACCAAAAGGAAGCAGGTTCAGTCAGAGATTACATATAGCACAGAGGTAAGTCTAAGTCATAGAAATTGATGTGATGAAAATTTATTGCTCTTTTCATGGAGTCCTCATAGAGTTCCACTTAGGTATATAGTTCTGGGAGACTGAGGACCAGAATTGTTCACAGAATTCTGAAGTTGTCTTTTCTTTTAAACAGATATTTATTTTTATTTATTTTTAAATTATATGCAGGGGGTGGAGCCAAGTTAGCAGAGAGGAGACATCTCTATTTGAGCTATCCCAGATGTCCCTCACATCAACAATAAATCAAGCCTCTGAACTCGTCTTAGAAACCCCAGATCTTTGGAGTGTAACAAATTTCCAACAAAAGATATTTTGAAAGAAAAGGTATGTTTCAATCAAACAGTGAAGGAGGGGGGATGAGGTGGCCAAGCACAGACCCAACACAGAGAGCCCGGGCAGTGTGGGTTCTGCCCACCAGGGACTCTACAGAGAGGAATCTACAGCAGTGTTGGCTATATGGTTCTGGTTGCAAGCCAGTGGGTCAGCAGATCAGCTGTGAGACATCCAGCACAAATACAAGAGGCAAATAGTGAGCCTCTGAACCCCAGAATAATGGAGGATTTGACCATGTCTACTCAGTACCAGAAGTCAGTAGAACTGACCCAGTGTAGCTACTATTGTCTGTAGAAGAAGCTTGGAAGAAGCTCCCCTTTGCCCTAAAAGCAAACTTTAACCTTTTGGAAAAATGAGCAAAAAACAAAAAGAACTCTGACCATAGATAGTTTTTTGTTTGTTTGTTTGTTTTTGTTGACTCTGAGGAAACTAAAAGCAAATCATCACTAGATGAAGCCCCAAAGGATGATATGAGTTGGTTCCCATCTCAAAAGACTCTCTTGGAAGAATTCAAAAAGTATCTTAAAAGAAAGTTAGAATAAAAATTGGGAAAGGAAATGAGAATGTTGCAGAAGAATTTGGAAAAGAAAACACAGAAATTATCTGAAGAAAACCCTTACAAAATAGATTTATAGAGAAATGGAAAAAGCCTATAACTCCTTACAAAATAGATTTGACAAAATGGAAAAAGAAAACAACTCTTTGGAACACAGGATTTATGAAATGGAAAAAAAAATCCATTGAACAGAACAATTCATTTTAAAATTAAATTGGCCAAATATAAAAGAGCTAAAAAAGGTAACTGAAGAAAATAATTAATTAAAAAACAGAATTGAACAAATGGAAATGAATGACTCAATGAGGCATCAAGAATCAGTCAAAGAAAACCAAAAAGAAAAAAAAATAGAAGAAAATGTAAAATACCTCATTAGAAAAATAACTGATCTGAAAAACAGATCTAGGAGACACAGTCTAAGAATTTTTGGACTTCCTGAAAACCATGATGAAACAAAGAGCCTAGGCATCATCTTTCAGGAAATTATTAAGGAAAATTGCCCTGATGTCCCAGAACCAAAGGGTAAAATAGCCATTGGAAGAATTCACTGATCACCTCCTGAGATTCCAAAATGAAAACTCTGAGGAATATTTTAGCTAAATTTCAGAACCAACAAATCAAAGAGAAAATATTCAAATGGCCAGAAGGAAACAATTCAAATATTGAGAAGCCACAATCAGTATTACTCAGGACCTAGTAGCTTCTACTCTAAAGGATCAAAGGGCCTGGAATCTTATATTCCAAAAGGCAAAGAAACTTGGAATGAAGCCAAGAAGAAACTATCCATATAAATTTAACATTATTTTTCAAGGAAGAAGATGGACATTCAATGCTATAGGTGAATTTCATTTATTTGTGATTAAAAGATCTGAGCTGGATAAAAAAAAAATAATAATTTGACTTCCAGATATAGAACTCAAGAGAAGCATAAAAAGATAAGAAGCAAAGACCTCTTCAGAATCCTATCTCTGTTTTTTTTTTGTTTGTTTGGGTTTTTTTAGAATTTTTTTCACAGTATATATGCATGAGTAATTTTTTTTTATAATATTATCCCTTGTATTCATTTTTCCAAATTATCCCCCCCTCCCTGCACTCCCTCCCCCCGGTGACATGCAATCCCATACATTTTACATATGTTACAATAAAACCTAGATACCTAGATAGGTATGTGTGTAAATACCATTTTCTTGTTGCACATTAAGTATTAGATTCCTAAGATATTAGTAACCTGGGTAGATAGACAGTAGTGCTAACAATTTACATTCACTTCCCAGTGTTCCTTCTCTGGGTGTAGTTATTTCTGTCCATCATTGATCAACTGGAAGTGAGTTGGATCTTCTTTATGTTGAAGATATCCAATTCCATCAGAATATATCTTCATACAGCATTGAAGTGTACAGCGATCTTCTGGTTCTATTCATTTCACTCAACATCAGTTGATGTAAGTCTCTCCAAGCCTCTCTGTATTCCTCCTGCTGGTCATTTCTTATAGAGCAATAGTAGAATCCTATCTCTGTTATAAGTATATATAGAAAGAGCAGGTATAATTTGATTTTATTGTGATAATGTAAAAAAAAATAAAAGTAGAAAGGGGATTGTACTGGAAAAAGAAGAAAATGGAGGTAAAATGAGCTAAATTATATCTCATGAAGAGTCAAAGAAGACCTTTTTATAATTGAGGGAAAGAAGGAAGGGGGATAAACACTGTAAATTTTACTTTTATCAGATTTGGCTCAAAGAGAGAATATCAGGCATATTTTGTTTCACAGAGAAACTTGTCCCACCCCATAAGGAAATGCGAGAAGAAAGGGAAAAGGAAAAGGGAAAGCTAAGAGAAAGGAAAACAGAAGTAGTAGGGTAAAGGCATAAGAAAGGGGGAGGGGATATAAATAGGAATGGCTGTTTGAGGGTGATGATTGTCAGAAACAAAATACTGGGGAGGAGGGAAAGGAGAAAAGGAAAGACAAAAGTATAATTTGGGGAAAATAAGATAGCAAGAAATAAAGTAGTCATTTTAAATGTGAATGTGGATGGGTTGAACTCTCCCATAAAATGGAAGCAGAGAAGAGAGTAGATTAAAAATCAGAATCTTGTAACTTTTTGTTTAGGAAAAAAAACTCATTTAAAGCAGAGTTACACTTACAGAGTAAAGGTAAAAGGCTGAAGCAAATTCTATTATATTTCAGGTGAGGTAAAACAAGCAGGGGTAGCAATCCTGATCTCAGATCAAGCAAAAGCAAAAATAGATCTAATTAAAAGATATAAGGAAGGAAACTATATCTTGCTAAAGGGTATCATAGATAATGATGTAATATTAATACTAAACATATATGTAAGTGGTATAACATCTAGATTCCTAGAGAAGGTAAGAGAGCTGCAAGAAGAATTAGACAGCAAAACTATACCAATGGGGGATCTCAACCTTGCTCTAAGAACTAGAAAAAGTGATTCCCAAAATAAATAAGTTAAGAAGATAAATAGAATTTTAGAAAAGTTATGGGTGATATTTAGACCTTTGGAGAAAATTCAGTGGAGAAATAAAGAGTATACTTTTTTTCTCAGCAGTTCATGGAACCTATACAAAAATTGAACATACATTAAGGCATAAACCCTCAAAATCAAATGTAGAAAGGCAGAAATAGTAAATTTTACCAAATATTTAAAGAATAATTAAATGCAATATTACATAAGGTATTAGAAAAAAATAGGGAAAGAAGGAATCCTTCCAAATTTTCATTAAGTCACAGATATGGAACCAAACCAGATAGGGTCAAAACAGAGAAAAAAAATTATAGACCAATTTCCCTAATGAATATTGATGCAAATATCTTAAATAAAATATTAGCAAAGAGATTACAGTAAGTTATCCTTAGGACAATAAGCCACAACCAAGAAGGATTTATAAGAGAAATGCAGGGCTGATTCAATATTAGGAAAACTATTAGCATGACTAACTATGTCAATAACCAGACTAACAAAAATCATATGATTATCTCAATAGATACAGAAAAAAATTTGACAAAATCCAACACACATTTCTATTAAAAACATTATAATATAGGAATAGAGTTTTCCTTAAAATGATTGGTAGAATATATTTAAAGCCATC
This sequence comes from Sminthopsis crassicaudata, assembly GCF_048593235.1. NCBI lineage: Eukaryota > Metazoa > Chordata > Mammalia > Dasyuromorphia > Dasyuridae > Sminthopsis > Sminthopsis crassicaudata. Next base: position 18,572,070 of record NC_133622.1, on the reverse strand, counting down.
AGCAAGCATCAGATATAATGGGGAAAAACTAAAACCTTCCCAATAAGATCAGGAGTGAAACAAGGTTTCCACTATCACCATTATTATTCAATATTGTATTAGAGATGTCAGCTTCCACAATAAGAGAAGAAAAAGAGATTAAATGAATTATTGTAGGTGATGAGGAAGCCACAAGAATTGCACTTGTTTAACATATATTGGATCACTTGCAGTCTTGGGGAAGGAGTGGGGGAAAAGAGAGGGAAAAATTAGAACACAAAGTTTTATAAAGGTGAATGTTGAAACTTATCTATGCATATATTTTAAAAATAAAAAAGTCAATTAAAAAATAAAATAAATTAAATTAAATCCAAAATACAGAAGTAGGAATTATCATGTGAATAGCCCAGCATAGAGGATTCAAAATATAAAGCAAGGCATTTCTATTTAAAGAAAGCCCACATAATAAATACTTCATATTTTGTTCAGATCTATCCATCTTTTATGAACAGACAATTCTCAGATGATGAAATTGAAACTATATCCACTCATATGAAAGAGTGTTCAAAATCACTATTGATCAGAGAAATGCAAATTGAGACAACTCTGAGATACCACTACACACTTGTCAGATTGGCTAAGATGACAGGAACAAATAATGATGAATGTTGGAGGGGGTGTGGGAAAACTGGGACACTGATGCATTGCTGGTGGAGTTGTGAAAGAATCCAACCATTCTGGAGAGCAATTTGGAACTATGCCCAAAAAGTTATCAAACTGTGCATACCCTTTGATCCAGCAGTGCTACTACTGGGCTTATATCCCCCCCCAAAAAAAATACTAAAGAAAGGAAAGGGACCTGATGTGCCAAAATATTTGTGGCAGCCTTTTTTGTAGTGGCTAGAAACTGGAAGATGAATGGATGTCCATCGATTGGAGAATGGTTGGGTAAATTATGGTATATGAAGGTTATGGAATATTATTGCTCTGTAAGAAATGACCAGCAGGATGAATTCAGAAAGGCCGGGAGAGACTTACATCAACTGATGCTGAGTGAAACGAGCAGAACCAAGAGATCACTATACACTTCAACAATAATACTGTATGAAGATGTATTCTGATGGAAGTGGGTATCTTCAACATAAAGAAGATCCTACTCACTTCCAGTTGATCATTGATGGACAGAAACAACTACACCCAGAAAAGGAACACTGGGAATTGAATGTAAACTATTAGCACTACTGTCTTTCTACCCAGGTTACTTATACCTTCGGAGTCTAATACTTAATGTGCAACAAGAAAATTGGATTTACACACATATATTGCATCTAGGTTATATTGTAACCATGTAAAATGTATGGGATTCCCTGTCATCTAGGGGAGGGAGTAGAGGGAGAGGGGGGAAAATTTGGAAAAATGAATACAAAGGATAATGCTATAAAAATTACTCATGCATATATACTGTGAAAAAAATTTATAATTATAAAATTAATTTTAAAAATATTCTGGTAAAGAAAAAAATAAATAAATAAATAAATAAAACCCAACTATCCATCTTTTCTTTGCTTCCTTGTAGATATCATTTTATTCTCTGTTGTTCACTTTTGACTTTATCTTCTCTTCTTCCTTTCACTCCCCCATAAAACAGCTACACTTAAGTACAGATATAAATATATACACACAAATATATGTATACATGTACACAAATGCATGTCTATATACACACAGATATATGTATATACAAATAGATATCTATGATACACACATACACAGAGCATTCACACACATATGTTTTATCATACTATGTTTGTTTACATTTGTCTTATGTTTTTCCAAAGGTGGAGAGTATCTACCTTTAATAAGTCCAAGTTTTTCCATATTACTCTAAAGTTACGACTCATCACTTCTTATAGCACAGCAATATTCCAATCTCATACTGTCTAGTTATTCTAAACAATCTAAAAGAATATTGATGAATATGGCTGACAGTGTTGTTTTCTTATTTTTCTCTTCTGATTAAATCTGTTCTAGCTTTTAACTTTGTCTAAGATCATGATTACCACCCCTGCTTTTTTGATATAATAAATCCTACTCCTGATCTTTATGTTTATGTGTATCTCTCATTGTTAATAACAAAACAACATACTGTTGAGTACAAATCTACTATTTGTTTCCATTTTATGGGTGAATTCATCCAATTCACATTATCAACTATAATCACTTTTTATAATTGTCTTCTTTCCTATTTTCTTCCTTCTCCTTCTCACTTTCTTCTCATCTCTGCTAACTGTTCTACTTCTACTTACTACATTCCCCTCCTATGATTTAACCAATCCCCCCTCCTAATATTCCCCCTTCCTCTTCCCCCACCCTGTCTCTTTGTACCTTTGTCCTAGCCAGATATTTTACCTAAATTATCTATTTTTATCAGTTTAGAAAACTTTTATAGTCTTCCAAATATAAATGCTTCCTTTTTATCCCATTTCTGTTAACCTATTCATCCATCTATTTCCTCATCTTATTCCCTCATCCTCTTATTTCTTTATAAATTTAGAAGACTATAATTTCCTTCTAAATGTATGTATTGTTCATTTTTTAATGGAACTCTGATGGGAGTAGAAGTTCCTCTAAAAATTCTCCTTTGACTGCCCATTGTTTTTTGATGTTTTTTTTTAAATTTATAGCAGTGTACACACACACACACACACACACACACACACACATTTCAATACTAACCCAATATTTTAGTCAATGTAAGGGAAAGAGGAGCAGAAGAACAGAGTCTGGCAATCTTTCTGGATTCATCTCACAGCCTTCATCCCACTTGTTGCCCTCTAGTAAAGAAACAAGAAATATCCCTTCTTAAAGTTCTTCCAAAGCTTCACTTTGGAAGCAATTGCAATAGTATCCTGCTATCTCTCAATTCCACAGCCCCAGATTTGTGAATAATTCTTCCAACCAATCATAACATATTTGGTTTTCTGATTTCATGCAGTAGCGGCTCAAAGACTTCATCCTTCATATCTATAACATACATTTAATTAATTTAATTTGCAACTCATTTTAATTTAAATTATCAATACATTCCATTTGAAAATTCAGACATTTTTAAAATGACATTAAAATAAGTTCTCTTACAAAATACATTTTCCTGCTTCCTTCTCCACTCTATCTATTTCCAGTTTATATAATATTAAAAGACAGAAGGCAGCATCCTGTAACTGACTGTTTTTATGTTTTCATAGGTATTCTACCTGTTTTTTTTGGTTGAGCTTTCTCTATTCTGTAGAACTTCCTTCAAATTCATTCATGTTTCTTAAATTTCATATTTTTCCTTTATAATAATATTCAATGACATTCTCATACAATAATTATATTCATTTTTGTAATTATTGAATGCCTATTTTGCTCAGAGCTTTTTATTATCACAAAAACTGCTGCTATAAATGGTTTCGGTTCCTATGAGTCTTAGCTTGTTGTAAATCATCTTGAGGTATGTATAGTCCTTATAGTAGAATCTTTGGGATAAATAAAAGAATAATATGTGGGAATAATTCCAAATTGTTTTCAAAAACATGGTTGAATCAATTTCCAATTCCACCAAGAAAAAATCTACATGCAAATATTCTCTTAAGTCCTGTCAACATGTTTTCTCTCTTGTACTAATTCAATAAGAATGAGATAATATCTAATAAAGGTTTTAATTTGCATTTTGTGTTTATTATTAATTCTTATCATTTTCAGGTAAATAAAGTTGGTTTCTTTTTTTAAAAAGTATCTGTTTGTATCCTTTGAAAGTATTGATTGTTGATTTGATCTTAAACCAATCAACAAGGCTTTATAAAATAGTTACTATGGCCCAGGTATTCTGCTATGTATCGAGGATACAAAGAGAAAAGGATGTTTTCCTTTATCTTATCTTCCAAGAATTTACTTTCTAATGGAATAAACTACATGTAAATAATTATCTAAACAGAAGATATGCAGAGAATACATGGAAAGTAATATTAGAAGGGAAGGCACTAGCAACTAGAGGTCCCAAAAAAGGGTTCATGTCAAAAATGGCTTTTGAATTACAAATATCATCAGCATTTCTGACTGACAAAGTCCAGGAGAAAGAGACAAGAAGATAAATTTCATTTAAACTAACAACTAAATACACTCAATGTCTAGAAGTTAACCTACAATGATAGGTGCAATATAACAACAAAATTAATTTCAAAAGTGAAAGATGTAAATAATAGAAGTATTTGATGTTTGTGATGAGGCAATGTAAATATATAAAAATAATAATATCTATAAAATTATCCTTCACATTTAACAGTTTGTGAATCAAAATACCAAGATATAATTTAGAGAATTATATGAGATACATTTTTTGAAGGAATAAGAGGTCAAGAAAATAAAATAATAGAATGAAAATTTTAAAACAGGAAGGATGTAGGATTTTCTTTGTCTCAAACTGTATAACAAAACAAAAATTCTCAAAAATCACCTCATACTGGATTAAAAGAGAGATGATCAGTTCACAAGATTAGAAGTAAAAGTTATAATACTCTTAATTTGATAAATCCTAAATTACAAGCAACTGTTTAAAAGCCTCTTATTTTGACAAAAGTACTTAAACAAGAAAGAAATCTGAAGAAAATAGATTCAGATGAGCCCCTTTTGCAACAAATTTAAAAGTTTATAATCAAGCTAAATACTAAAAGCTGTATAGTTTTTAAAGGTTAGGAGAGAATAGATTTCACCCTCCCAAATTGTATATAAAGGAAGAATTTGTAACCAAGTATAGAATAGAAAAGATGAGGAAACATATGATTAAGAGCCAAGTCCCAGTACATAGAGACTCAAAGGATATGAACCATTTTCAAAAGAAAAGAAAAGAAAAAAACTCTCAACTACCATCTGGAAAATAGTTCTAAATCATTAATAATTAGAGAAATGTAAATTAAAACAACCCTGAGGTTGTCACACCCATCAAATTAAGAAAGATTGGAAAAATGATTGCTGAAAAACTCGTGGGAAGTTGGGTACTTTACTTCATTGTTGGTATGATTGAATTATGCAATCAATGATATTAAATTGATCTCACCTTTTGATCTACAGATTATACGACTAGGATCATATCCACGGGAAGTTTTTGGCAGCAAAACCAAAATGTACAAAAACATTCAAAGCAACATTATGAAAATGGAATATACGCTCAGTAATTGAGTAATGCCTGAATAGATAGATGGGTGGTAAATTAATGTAGAGAGACAACATGGCAGAGTGATTATGAAAACTGAACTGAGAGGCAGAAAGACTTGGTTATCTTACTCCAGTATCAAATGCATGTCCCTTAGATGTCACTCAAATTCTCAGTGATTTAAGCAACACTCAAAAACTATCAATTATAGAAGAAATGACAATCTACATTAATAAAGTTCCTCACCATTAATTCCTATATAAATAAAATGAAATGTCCAGTGCTAAAAGGGAGAGAGCACACATTATTGTACTGTACTCTAAGTGATGCATAGAAAATCCTCAGAGAAACCTGGAAAAGTTTGTAGGAAGTGATACAAAGTGAAGAAATGAGACCAAAGGATACTATTACTAAAACCATAGTTTTAGTAAATAGTAAAATAGTAAAATCATAGTATTTTGGGCTATCAATCACACACATCATTATCATTTGAGTTTCATGAATTTGTGCATCAAATATTGTTTAGTCATTTTGGTCAGGTCTGACTCTTCATGACCCCATTTGGAGTTTTTGTGGCAGAAATAATGGAATTGTTTGCCATTTCCTTCTTTAGATCCTTTGTATAAATGAGGAACTAAGGCAAATAGAGTGACTTGATCATGGTCTTATAGCTAATAAATGGCCGAGGCAACACTTCAAGTTCAGGGTTATTTCAACTAATCCTGTTGCATGAGCAAATAAACAGACATGGCCTCTACATTTTGTGAAATTTCATCTTAAAGTAAGTCTAGCTATGGACTGATTTGGAAGGAAATATGATAATAGGAAATAAAATTAAGAAAATAATGGGGGAAAGTCAAAAGAAGTCCAACAGGAATTCTGTTGAACAACTAAAGGCCCAGTAACACTGTGTTCAGTGTCACAATTACAGATTTTCATTACATAGAGTTTAATTTTCCTTAGTGCAGGAGAGATTAAATAGTGAAAAAAAAAATGTCACTCTCTTACTCCATTAAAGACGGCTTCATTGCAGCAGTTTGGGTGTGAGAAAGAGATAAAGTACATGAAATACTTTGAGAACCTTAGAGAAAAGGACTATAAATGCTCAGAATGATGGTGACTTTCCCAATAGAATCTAGGACCTATGCCTTATTAGCTTGATTTTCTTTGTAAAAATGAAAAAGGGGAAATTATCATTTGCTATTCCTTTAGAGGCTTTTTATTCTGCAACGAGAGGCTTCATAATCTTTTGTTACGTGGCACTGGGCTTCCAATCCCATTTGCTTCCCTGCAAGGTAATGTAAAGCTCAGCTCTGTTCTGCTGTGATAATGGAAGTAGATTGTGAATGATTTGATGGATATGACAACAGAGACAATACTGTGCTTCAAAATCAGGTAAAGGGAAAAATATGTCAGTGACCAGGCACTCTGCCCTCTGCAAGGAACATGGGAAAACTGGTCTCATCACCCTCCACCTCCCTAGCACTTAACAAAGCTCAGCAGGGATCAAGGGTGCAAGTTTAAGCTTGTTAGCAGATGTCTTCTCAGCAGTTTGGGGTAAAAGTTCATGTTGCCTTCTCCCACAATTAAAATTCTAAATACCTTGAAAACAAGAATTTAAGCCTTTGGATAGACAGCCCATAGAATTGGTCATTGGGAATTTGTATCTTGGAAAGATGTTGTGACTGGACAATAAAAATGAAGCCAGAATTAAACAGACTGAGCTGGCTTTCCTTTGGGAAAGCATTCATTTCTTTCAAGGATCAGGAGATTCCCTCTGAAACAAAAGACCACCTAGCAGGAGCAGCCATTTATGGAACACTCTAGGGCTAAAAGACATGGAATACTAGTCTATAAAGATCTAAGACAGCTGGTCACTTAAAACACAATAGAAATGTATATGATGGACAGGGCAGCTAAAAAGCATCATAGTGCATAGGGTACTAGGCCTGAAGTCTACAAAACTCTTCCTGGAAAGAAGGAGGGAGGGAGGCAGAGAGAAAAGGAGGGAGAGAAGGAGAGAAGGAGGGAAGGAGGGAAGGAGGGAAGGAGGGAAGGAGGGAAGGAGGGAAGGAGGGAAGGAGGGAAGGAGGGAAGGAGGGAAGGAGGGAAGGAGGGAAGGAGGGAAGGAGGGAAGGAGGGAAGGAAGGAAGGAAGGAAGGAAGGAAGGAAGAAGAGAGAAAAGACAGTTCCTGCCCTGGAGGAGCTTACCATCTCATGAGTCTAGACCACTCCTCTGTCACTATTTATGTGACTTTGGGCACATAATCTGCTTAGGCTGCTTTAAGAGGCTCTGGACCTGAACCTCCTGGGGGATAGTTGAGAGGCCTTTGTGTCAGGACCCGCCCGAACCCGGATCTGTCACCATGGCAACTGAGGAGGTAGGATCTGGGTGGGTGCAGGGGAGGCACAGTAAGGATTGGCTCCGCCTTCGGGGAGGAATCAGGGAGGAGTCCAAACTCTAATGGGAAAGTATGCAAAAAAGATAAATGGGCTATAAAAGAGCGAGCAAGGAAGGGCTCTGAGAGACATGGCTGACTTGTAACTCCAATAAACATCACTGTGTTCTATCCACCTCGGCTCTCTGTCTGGTGATTCCCTCCTCCCGTCTCCAGGAGGAGGCCCGGAGACGTCCGAAGCCCCATCGGGTCGGGGAAGCTGGAAGAGGCAGTCACTGTTGAGGTTTCCTGTGAATGGTCCGGGCCCCTAACAGGCTGCCTGTTTGCTCATTTACTATATAGAATGAAGGGATTAGCCTATATAACATATAAGGTTAACTGCAGTCCCACATCTTTGAATTTGGAGCCTAGAAAGAGTCCATTTTGAATGACCCCTTCCCCTAGGATTTCTAAAAGGAGATCAATAACTCACACGGTATTAATGAATAGGCAAAAATCCACATTGATGAGATCCATTGACGGAAAGCCAGCTCTATCCATTATGTCGCATCGCTTTTCAAAATAAACTATTACTTGCTGAAATTAAATTAATTTGCTAAACATTAACCCTGATTTCATGGTTGGTGTAGATCTATTTCCCCCAGGAAACCAGTGCAGGATTAGAAAGTTAGGTTAGAAGAACATTCCTCATGCCCCTGCAGGTAACTAAATGTTTCTGCATGAGAGCTCAACTCTTCACCACAAGTGTATAATTTAGCGGCCAATTCCCCGAAGTTCCTTCATCTTGTGTGTTCTTTATTTTACCATGCTGATTTGGGGGTGATTATTACACAGTGTGTAAGCAAGATAATGGTAGAGCAGGTGTTCAGAACATTTGCTGTCCTCCATCCACAGCTGGGAATGCAGGGAATTTCCACCAAAGTCTGGGGGTGAAGGAGTCAGGTGTACCCTGAAAAGAGGCATTTGTGGGAGGATTTTCAGGGTGCGATATGAGATGATTAGCTGGGTGGGGGCTCAGAAGGTAAACATCACTGGGAGGATATCTGGAGAGGGAGATGAAAAAGGGAAATTAAATAAACATGAATATTTAACACACCCTATGGATGACAACTGAAGGTCCATCCTAAGGTTCACTGAATTTTTCGATTATTAACAGCTGATCCATGACCAAGAAGGCCATGAATAAATGGTTGTAGTCTGTCTCAGAAAATCAGATTGTTCTTCAGAAAAAAAAAAAAAAAAAAACAACACACTCTATCCCTACCCTTCTTTTTGTCTATTCAGATCAGACTTAATCTTTTCAACTCAACTCCAAGTCTCACCTCAATCTATGCAAACAATTAACCCGTCCACACCAGGGCAGGTAATGAACTCCTCCTTCCTTGAAAATTTAGAGCACTTACTGCCTCTCCCTCAATATTGAGTCCAGTCCTATGACCACAGGCCAGAAGACCCGACTAATATGGACTAAGAGCCTACAGACTTTGTTCCAAATCATCTTGTTTGCTGTCTAGGCTTTCCTCTCCTGGGGATCATCACCCCCCCTTCAAATTCCCTGAATTACATCTCTCTACTTGGATCCAACTGAAGGTCTGGGTAATGTAAGCTCTTGGGTATGTCCTTGAACTTATCTGCAAAATGAGAGAGTGGAGCATCTAAATTACCTTTCAATCTCAAATCTGTGGTTCTGGGATTCTAGGGTGAAGGGAAAACTAAAAAGTAATCTGGCAGAAATTGTTCAAGCCAATATCTCACTCAGAGTACTAAGAAAAACTCCAAATGAATAAATATCTTAAAAATGAAAGGTCATATCATAAGCAAATCAAAACTACAAGGAGAAATAGTCTTCTGATGCTGTCATACAGCTGCAAGGGGTGAAATTATCACAGCTATGCTGCAAAGTAACCCATTATCCAGAAATTCCCAAGCTCCTAAAGATTTAGGCGTCAAAATGGAGCTGTTCTTGTTGAGAATCCTTGCCAATAAAGAGCCTTCATCAAACCAGTAGATCGTCTTTCCTCTCCAGGCTGCCCTCTTGACTCTCCTCCGACTCTCTATACCAGAGCTTCTTAAGGCTTTTCCATTCACAACCCCTTTTCATCCAAGAAATGTTTATGCATTGCCAGGTATATAGTATATAAAACAGGTACACAAAGCAAACTTTTATTTAAAATAAATCATAAGTAAATTTATTTTAAAATAATTCTTTGGTATGAATATATAAATATATATATATATATATATATATATATATATATATTTACCATTTATTGAAAATGAAAGCAAATTGCTTGTTTTCTTTTACATAAAGAATTCAATCTTGGAAGAATACTTTTTAATATTGTCAAACATATATACACAAACATAAACTCCCATATTTATATGCACCTATACTTATCAAATATTTTATATATCATATATAATGTATAGGGTGTATATATCCAACATATATAAACATATATGCATATCTCAAATATATTATATATCATATGACATATATGATACATATTTGTTACCAAATGTTATATATACATATATTATATATATACATATACCTATATAAGCAAATACACACACACATATATATATATATATATATATATATATATATATATATACACACACACACACACACACACACACACACACACACACACACTCCAATTTATTTCTAATAATTTAGCTCACACTTAGGTAACTGCCTGAGGTTAACTGAGTGCTTTCCCAACAACGCTGTGAGATAGATAGTACAAGCATTATTAACCTCATTTTACAAATGCTAAAACCCAGAGAGGTTAAGATATTTACTGAGGATCACAAAGCTATTTAGTGTTAGAAGGAGGCCTTCAACCCAAATCTGGCTTCTAAGATTAATCCACTTTTCACTCCACTCCCACTACACTAGTTCGTAGAAGCTAGAGCCTCTCGTTAAACGTTCTACAACATTAAATCAATTTTGCCACCATCAGCTCCACTCTTTCTACTTCAGACCATTCCATGCATGGCCTCTGATGCTCTAAGTTGTTTGTCATCATCTTAGGTTCCTGATTTTTTTATACACTGACAGCTTTTATTTTGTCCCATTTTCCAAAAGATTCACCTGGCTCTTCAGCATGCAAGGTAGTCTGTGTAATATATTTTGATGAAAAGTCTGAAAGTCATGTGTGCTATCTCAGAGATCATGCTGTACTTTTTGAAATGAGAGAATTAGAGATAAACTGTCCCTGCTTTCTCTCAGCCACCAAGAAAAACACATTTTTTACAAAAAGCTATCTTGGATACTGTGAGCAATGCCTTTGTTGAAATACTGCGAGTTCCATTTTTCATCATCTGGAGAAATATTATCATGTTCCCTCTGAATTACCGGCAAAAAAGTCATTACCAATAAATTCCAGCTGCCATTTTATCTCCTTGGGGCCAAAGTTTAAAATGCAGGCCTCCAAATTGTCCCTAGAAAATAAGTGTGCTTTCTCTTACTTGGAACACGCAGTTGCCTTGGACTCTTTAAAACCATCTTTGGACCAGCAGCAGAAGCGTAGTGAGAATCAGAGTAATCGGTATTGCCATTGGGAAGCCACTATGCTCACCTGGAGGAAACCCAGGACTTTGGGGGAAACCAGAAGAGAAAAGCTCAGGAAGGAGAAGGGTTTGCTAGTAATAGCCAGGAAAGCTAACAGAGATGATCTTGATTTTTCTCTTTCACTCCTCAAGTCTTTTCTCAAGAGAGCTTCTGTTCTCTCACTATCCCTCACCTGTTGTTCCCCAACAAGGGAAGCTACTTGCTGGTGATTTAATTGAACAGGTAGTCATGAATTATTCTTTAGCAGTTAGTTACTTTTATTACAAGCCAACGATTTGTTGTCATTTACCCACCCCTTGGTGTGTGTGTGTCTGCCTTGTCTTGAATATATGAATGTTGATGGGTTTTAGAGGTGGGAACTAAGGAAATCATTTCAGGTGCAATGGTAATAAGGATAATCGCTGACATTTATATAACCTTTATAAATGAAATTTATATGTACACATAATTTCATTTGATCTTCAAAATTAACCAGAGGACAGATATGTATGAGAGATATTAGTATTCCCACTTTGCCAATGAAAAAACTGGGGCTCACAGAGATTCTGACTTGCCCATATTCACACAAAGTTTCTACAGGTAGGATTCAAAATCAATTATCTTCCGAAACTAAGTATAGCATTTCTACAATACCAGATTGCATCCTGACAATGGCCCCAGAACACAAGCTCACTCTTTGGATCGGACATTACTGGAATGAGATAAATATTAGTTACTTAAGCCAAATCCAAGTTAGCAAGTTTTGCTGATTCTAGCTGCATATCTCTCATTGTGCCCCCTTTTCTCCCAGACATCATCCTAGTTCAGAACATTTATGTGTATGATAAAGTTCAAATTCCTTTTTAAAAGTCTTCATTATTTTATTCTGAATTTTAGAAATAAAAAGTAGAATAGAAAAAGATGATTATACATGAAACTGCAAATCCATTATCTACTGATTTCTATTCTTTTAAAATATATAATGAAGTTATCATGTAACTTTCTTTTTCTTTTTTTCTTTCCTTCTCTTCCTCCCATCCTAGAAATGGCTACCATTAGACACAGATATGTATAGGCACTTAAGTCTAACAATAATCTGCCACTAATTATCTTTCTAGTATTATTTTATTCTATTCAGCTCTTCCTGGAACTTGACACAACCAACCAAAAAATGAGCAAGAAAAAAACTAAGGAGATAAATAGAAGATAAGAAAACTTCGATATGGCAGACCTTTGGAGAAAAGTGAATGGGATCAAAAAGTAATATATGTATTTTTTGCAGCAGATCATGACACCTACACAAAAAGAGGACATGTAATAGGGCATAAAATCCTCAAAGTTAAATGTAAAAAAGACAGAAATATTAAATTTATTCTTTTCAGACCATATACATAACAATAAAAGTTACATTTTACAAAGGGCTGTGGGAAAATAGACTAAAAATTAATTGAAAACCAAATAATCTCATCCTAAATAATAAGTAGTTCAAAGAACATATAATATAAAATTTCATTAAAGAAAAGGACAACAATAAGAAAGCATGACAATATTTATGCAATATTGTCAAAAGAGTACTTATAGGAAATTTTGTTTCTCATTCTCTTCCATCAATAAAATGGGAAAAGAAGATATAAATAAATTGAATGTGCAAAAAATGAAAAAGAACAAATTTTTTAAAACCCAGTTGAGCACAAAATTGTTACTAAACATCGGAAGTAAGATTAATATGATTGAAATTTTTAAAATATCTATTTAATTAATAATTAAATCTAGTGGCTGGTTTTATGGGGAAAAAAACAAGATAGATTAAGCCATTGGTTAATTTCATTTAAGAAAAATAAAGAAAACCAAACATCCAGTATCACAAATACTACCAAGATTAGAAGGAAAATCAAAAGCTGGAGAACAATCTTTACAGCAAATATCTCCAATTAAAGACTCATCTCTCAAATATATAGAGATCTGAAGCAAATTCACAAGATTACACACCATTCTCCGATTGATAAATGATCAAAGGATATGCAAAAAGCAGTGCTCAGATGAAAAAAATCAAAGCTACCTATTTTTAATTAGAGAAATACAAATTAAAAAAAAAACTCTGAGGTACCACCTCACATCTATCAGATTGGCCAATATGACAAAAAAGTAAAGTGGAAAGTGTTGGAAAGGATGTGGGAAAATTGTGGTGTACTGTGGGTGAAATTGTAAACGATCCAATTCTGGGAAGCAATTTGTAATCATACTCAAAGAGCAGATCCTTTGACTCCACAATACTATTACTAAATCTGCATTTCAAAGACAGTATTTAAAAAAAAGGAAAAGGACCTACATAGGCAAAAATATTAATAGCAGCCCTTTTTATGGTTACAAAATATCAGGGCTGGAAAGGTTGTCCATCACTTAGGGATACAGAGGCTGTGGTATAAGATTATAATGGAATACCATTGTGTAATAAGAAATGATGAACAGGCAGATTTCAGAAAACATCTATAAAGATGTGTACAGTCGGATGCAAAATGAAATGAACAGCACCAGGAAAACATTGTACATGGTATCAGTAACTTTGTGTGATGATCAAGCTCTTCTCAGTAAAAAATTGATTCAAAACAAGTACAAAATATGCAGGAAAATATTATTTATAACCAGATAGAATTGACAGACTCTGCAGATCAAAGCATATTTTCACTTACTTTATTTTTTCTCATGTTTCTTTTTTCTTTTGATCTGTTTCTATTTTCACAACTGAGACTAACATGGAAATGTTTTATATGATAGCATCTCTTCAAACTATATTAAACTGCCTACCATCTTTGGAAGAGAGAAGGTGAGGAAGAAAAAAAAATAGAACTCAAAATCTTGGAAAAATTAATAATAAATACATCGACATGTAAATTGGGAAAATATAATGTTATTTAAAATAAAATAAAATAAAAATACTATTTTTAAATCCTTAACTATTGAAGAGAAAACATTTTCTCTAATAGTACACTTTTACCATACAAGAAAGTAAGGAATCACAGCAACTCTTATAGATGCCTCAAAAGTAAGAAAATTCAGAATTTCAGATACAGGTAAGAAGTTGGATTTTCCTTGGTTGAGAAAGAAGCTCACAAAGTTAATCCCCTCTCACCTGGCCTTTCTCCTCAGTCACCTCCCTGCCTCTGTTCCAGGATGCTCTCATAACACAGCTGCAGTATATCAAGCAGGAAATGTGGGGGTTTGGCGGGGAGGGATGGGCCATCTAATCCAGCCCAAATCCAAGTAGGTAGTCCTGCCAAGTGGACAGGAAGTGAGCCAGATTTCCAGACCTGGCAGCTGGGGCTCCACTACGAGACATTCACCCCAATTCAGTTAGCTCTGGTCAAATTTGATTTCGGCTTGAATCCATGGGCTCTGCTTGTCAATCTGCATTCTGTGCATTCAATTCTCAACACCAGGCTCTCCCCCAGTGCAATTTCATATTCCCCAGAGCTGATTCCAAACCCCATCTCTAGAGAACACAGAAACTCAAGTGGAAGTGGATCCCTCCAGCCCCTAGGGAAATGGGGTTCTCCTGGCAAATACAGAGGGATGTGGATGCCTCCCACAAACAGCAGAATGCACATGCACACAAGGAAGTAACGGACTGATTTTCAAATAGGGCAAGGCCAGAGTTTCCTAAAAGTTGTTTATATTCAAAACTCATATAATACATACCATATGAGTTCATTTCTCTCTCTTTCTGTTTCTGTCTGTGTGTGTATGTGTTTCTTCTACAAAAAAATATTATAGATTATAGATTCAGTATTCTTATGAAAAGGGCCACAGGGATAGATGTGCTTTGTTTTCTTTGTTTGACTTGGTTTGTTTTTGTTTTGTTTTGTTTGTTTTTACAAATGAAGAGAGTGTAGTTTGAAGGCAGGAAAGCCACATTTCCACCTGGTTCTAGGCATTTTCCAGGTGGAATCATGCCTCTATGAGCACTAGTGGAGTCCTACATGACTGAAGTCCAATAGCCAAAATTAATCCTCCCACAGCCAAAGGTGATCTGCCCACCATTCTGCCTAAAGTGCCACTCATCTAGTACAAGTGAACTCTCCAGCCGATCTCTTCTAATGTTTCCCTCCTCTTGGCCTAAGGATCTGGGACAACTCTGATGAACATAGTTAACAAACCACAATTCCAAAGCACCTGTAATGAAACTCACTGTCCGCATCCAGATAGAAAGCTGATAGACTCAGCATGCAGATTGATTTCTTTCTTTCTTTTGCTCTTCTTTTTTAGACATGACTAATGAGAGGTTTTTTTTTTTTGTTTGTTTTGTTTTGTTTTTGTTTTATTTTGTTTTGTTTTGTTTTTGCTTTGTTTTTCTTGCCTTCTCAAGATTTGTGTTAGGGACAGGTAAAATAATTTGGAAATGGAGTTTAAATGCTGGAAGTGAAAATAAAAAAAAAAAAAGATAAAATAGAATTTTTAAAACATATGCTTAGGAAAAAACAGCATTAATTCATAAGGCCATAGACTTGGAGCTAGAAGGGAACTCAGAGATCACCAAAATCAGTCCCTCATTTTGTCTGTGAAAGAAATGAGGCACAGGAAAGTTAAGCAATTTGACCAAGTTTGCAAAGAAGCGTCAGAGTAGGGATCTAAACCTTTGTTCCATGATTTTAGAGCTGGTGTATTTTCCATGACACAGTGATTGATGATCAAGTATATGATTGCTCATCTAAGTCATCATTCTGAACATGTTTTTTTTTTTTCATACATATATGACCACAAATACATATTAAATATGGATGAGGTAGGAGACTGGCTAAATCAATACTGGTGATACTGATGAATGCCAGGAGATTCCTTGGAAGTTGGCTACTACTACTTGCTTTGTTTGATAAGTCCTTCACACAAATTTCTATTTTGTCTAACAAAATAGAGCATAGAAAAAACATCAAAAAGGAAAAAATATCTTTATATTCCTGATTTTATTTCCTAATAATATTCCTGATTTTATTTCCATGATGGAATATAAGGCATCAAATAATTTTATTGATTTTTATTGATTTGATTGATTTGATTTGATTTATTCTTATTGATTATTACCTATAGATCACTTAGATAACATTTTTCTGATTTTATGAAGGTTTTCAAGTGGAATACATCCTACCTCTGTCGTCCTCCTTGACTTTTTTGGGCATTTGAAGCTTGTGACTACTTTTTTCTTGACAATAACCTATATTTTTTGATTCTCAACCTAATTTTCTGACTGCTCGTCCCCTGATTGGTCTTTCTCCAGCTTTGTCACATATGGAAAAAAATAGCAGATGACTTTGTCATGCACTCTATTCAGAGAAAAAAGCAGATGGCATTGGTCATAATCAATAAATGGGGAAATCAGGGTACTGACAGCTAACTGTATCCTTTCTCACTTGATCATACCACATCAGGAGGTTCAGTTCAGTTCAGGGCATCTCCCTTTAGGATGGACAGTGATAAGCAAAAGAGTATCCAGAGCAGAGGAACAAGATTGGAGAATGGTCTCAAAGATTCAAAGCATAGGAAAATGATTTGAAGGAACTAGGGATGATAAGAGAAAATTAGACTAGAGGACAGGATAGTAGCTGAATTTTAATACTGGAAAAGAGATTTTTTTTTCTTTTTAACCAGGGAAGTCTGAAAGAAAAGCAGTACGTAAAAGTTTAGACTTGATGCTGGTAAACTTATCCAGTGCCATAGAGAGCCACTTAAAAGTTGTCCCCTGAGAGATGATAAGCTCATTAAGAGAAGCGACTGTTCTTAGTTTCATCTTTCTATCCCTATGTCCTAGCAGCACAGGGTCTCCTCTGGTTGGCATTTACTAATTTACTAGACACTTACTAAGCCTTTCTTGAGTTCAGTAAATAATAAATGTGTGTTCATTTAAATTCTCATACATCGCCATTAAAAATAAGGGAAGGGCAGCCATTTACCACAAGAACAGAAAGAAAAAAAAAACTCTTGCTGGGTCAGGCTGCATTATGCAAAAATAAATTTTAGAAAAACTTTTGAGATGCGAATCTCTCTTGTTTTTTGTAGACTCCCTTCTTCAGTTTCTGTTTTCTCTATTCCTTTCCTCCATACCTTTGTGTTTCCCTGCACAATCTCTTCTCCCTGTTCTGAATACTCATGCAGAAATTTCAAAAGAGAAGAAGTGGGAAAAAAAATAAGAGCTTATTAAGGACCTGAACTTCAATTGGATCCCCTCCTGCTTAGCTTTCCCTAGAGCACTAGTTATTAGCTGCAGGGCAGGACTCATAAAGCCAGCAATCATCACAGTCACTACAATCCAAACAGCTGAGAATAAGCCACTAAAGGCTGAAATAAGAACCCCATGTCAGCGTATTTTAATTTTTTAAAAGCCCATCATTTCATTGATCATGTCACACAGAGCCCAGCTGTTTTTGCCTCCAGAACATTTCCCCTGCTCTGATGATTCCTTCCACGTGATTGAGCTTCCTTCAAGAATCTCTGATTTCTTGGGTGGGGGTACTCCCTCTGCCACACTCCACCCCTGCAAACATGAGTAGATGATTTAAAAGTCTCCATGACTGCTGCTGAGACTCTCTGAACTTAGCTGGGCCACTTCTCAGGACAGAAATATGGGCTGGATTCAAAATCTTTCTCATTAGTCGCTGTACCTTGCAGAGTTTCTATTCCAGGGACTCTACACTATAATAGGCAACAGAGAAAAATGTTTTGGAGTGACGTTGACATCAGCTCCATGGAAAACTGGAAAGTTGCCTAAGGTGGGTATCCTTAATCTTTTGTGTCATGGATGCTATTTGCAGACTGATGACACCTAGGAAAAATGGTATTTCTTTTTAATTCAAAATTAAATAAAATACTAAAATCAGCTAAATGCTCATGAAAATAAGTGTATTTTCTATCCAAGTTCAGAACTTTCAGACAATTTGAGGTTCACAAGCCCAAGGGATAACTCGGGGTTATTAAATACCACAGTGATTCTTAGTTACTAAAAGCAGCTTCAATGTGTGCCCTCCCATCAGCTAATACACAGAGATTAAACTCAATAGCTGAGCATGAATGTGAATGATGAAAAGAATCAGCAGCGTGTGCCCAGAATCAGAGCCTGAGTCTCTGGGAGTGGCTGTCAGTAAGGGGTAGCATGGGATTGTCCAACTAGATCACCAATTGCTGGGACATATTTCCTTCTAGATATCAAAGTTTTAAGCTTCTAGGAAGTAAGTTAAGTTCACACTGAGTATAAACTTTCTGTATGTTTTGATTTGCAAAACTTTGACAGATTCATAGGATGACTCCTATAGGGTTTGAGGGGATATCAGGGGCCCTCTAATCCAACTCTCTTATTTTTACAGATGAGCAAACAGAAGCCCACGGGTATTAATTGACTCGTCCAGGATCATACAGGCAGAAAGTATCAGAGACAGCGTTGACATCTGACCAGTGACTGGTTAACTCACTTGTTTCTAGCCCTCACATGTCCGCGGCCTATATTATTTTTGGTAATTTTGTAGAAAAACTTTTGCATAATATCTCATCTTACTTCAAGGACTGAGCCCTTCCTGAATTTGGCCCTCTCCTAAGTCAAAGATTACCCTTCATTCAACTGGGAATTTTCCTAATCACTGGCATTTGCCCATTCTGCCTTGGGGTTGCCAAAACCAAACACTGGCACGGAACAGAGGCACAGTACGCACCAATTTAAAATACCCAGCTCACTGTCTTCCAGTCACTAGCAGAAGAAAGAGATGGTAGTAATCATATGTTGGCACAAAAGCAGTCTGAATTCCCTGCCAATTATCCACATCCTTTGAGACTCCTGCTGCCACAAATTGATATGTTCCAGAACTAACTCCAAGGAAAGTCAAATAGCCTTTCTGGTCCCAACCCTTCAATTCATCTTTCCAATCATTAATTTCTTCCTTCTACTTGTCAAATGGGGGTAACAGTCCCTTCCTCACAGCATACAAGAATAGCACGAGAGTTAGCTAAAGATTTCTAGAGTACTTGGAGAACATTCTCTAGAACTATCTGGGACTGACTAGAAATAAAACCCAAGTGTACTTCTGCTCTTAGCTAAGCAAAGTATTTTATTTAATCGTGCTATTATCTCCAGTTTCACATAAGGTGGAGATCCAAGATCTAAGTAACTTATCTTCATATCGATAAGCAACTAATGTGGGGAGTCTAGAATCTGACAGTTTGGTGAAGCTGCCTTATTCAAATTACTTTGAAACAAAAGATACAAAGATCAAAAGAAAATCAATGAAACTCTCATCATGATTTATTAGAAGCAGACCTGTATAGCCATTTACAATATAAATTCAGCACAACACCTGATATACCTTATTCCTTCTTATGTGTTTAAACAGTTACTGTTGAGCCATTGTTCAGCTGTAATAACAGCTGAATGGGAAACCTAATGACCTCCTTGGGTCACTTCTGAGGGCAATCATCTAAATTGTGGAGTCATGGAAAGAACCCAGAATGTAAATTCCGAAAATGTGGCTTGGAAGTCTCTCTTTGCTATTTCTACACTACCTACCTATTTGACCATGCCAACCCATTTTACTTTTCTGAGTCTCTCTTTCTTCATCTGTGAAAGGATGCAGCTGAACAAAATGATCAATAAATTTAATATTCTTCATTAAGGTCAGATTTCACAGTATTAGCTAATCAATCGGTATTTAATTAGGGCTACACAAGAGGCATCATGCTTTCGCACTGGTGATACAACAGGAAGCAAAAGACAATGGCTGACCTCCAGGAGTTTACAATCTAAAGAGAAGACATCGAGTAAACAAATATATACAAAACAAGCTATATACAAGATAAGAAAGAATCAACACAGGAAAAACAGTAGAATTAAGAGAAATTAGAAAGGCTTCCAGTAAAAGATGGGATTTTGTTTGGTCTTCAAGGAAGTAGGAGAGCAAAGTAGGCAGGGATATAGAAATCCAAAGTTCTGTCCACCATACCCTGCCATCTCCTAGCAATCATAATGCCTTCTTTCTCCATCCCCAAATTTTTTCAGAGGGTTTTTTACTAAGAATACAGAGGTCCCATATCTAGGAGAGACTTTCATCAGTAATTACTATGATATCCAACCTTTGTTCAGAGTTTCATTGAAGGTGAAAGTTTATACAAGAATAATGACTGACAAAAAAATGGTGTTTTACATTTTGCATCATCTCTTTTAAACTTCATGAAAAGATACTGCAGTTTTTTACAGATGGGGAAACTGAGGTAAATAGGGATTAAGAAACTAACAGATAGTAAATGTCAGGTATAGGATTTAAACCCAGTTTGTTTTTTTTCCTGGAAGAGAAACAAAGTTTGAATAGAGTAGACATTACATTAGAGCTACAGAAAGACAGGAATACAAAAGGAAAGGGAAAACTGCAAATACAATTTTTTTTCCACTAGAGCAATGGCTTTCAAAGGAGGGTCTGCAAACTAGAAAGGTCATGATTGGTCATCCAGCTAGGCTGATATGAATATTTATACTATCATCGTTTCCATACTGTTTTCTTAGAGTAGTCCACTTAATAAATATCTCAGAGAACCAAAAGAAATGCTTGGTATTTTACTTTCCAGTTAGGAAGAATGAACAAATGTTATGATTTGACTGACCTTGAAGCTTAGAGTCCTATAGCTTTGCAACTTCCAACCATTTTCATTTGCAGTGTTTGCTTCACCCTGGCCATAAATGGCAGTTATTATTTTTAATGGTTTTCTATCTAAAAACACAACATATTTCTCAAAAAGACAGTGCCTTGGTCTATCTAGCAAAACAATTCTTCTTCAGTAGATTCTGAAACACATTTTCAACTAGCATAAAAATAACTTTAATACCTGACATGCTGCATTATCGTCAAAACAGTTCTTATTCACCACATTTGGGCATATTTCCTGAAGCTGAGAAAACACCAATTTTTCTTCCCATTTATTAAGCTGAAAGTGGGAGAAGAAACTCTTCTAAGAAGTTTTTATCTTTCTTCAATCCTCCATCCTGTGACTACACTCTGAATCCTTTTTTTCAGAGTTAATCATAAAGTAAACTTTTCTCAAAAGGCTCTGGATCCCTTTATCTAAAAACCTAATATAAAAAAGCTCCGAACTCAGAAAGTTCCACAAATGTTGGATTGTGCAATGTGAGGTTTTATGCTTAATATGCAACTGAAGTCCTAAGAGGCTGATGGGAAGTATACATCAAGGATTCTGAAGCTTTGGGAGAGTTAGACATTCCTTTGTTAATCTAATGAAATCTATGGATCCTTTTTTCAAAATAGCTATTTAAATGCATAAAGCAAATATATTGGATTAATAAACAAATTAGATTTAAATGGATTATCAAAGCATTTTTAAAGAAAAAGTCATAAAATCTAGGCTTCAAAACCCTGACTTAAATGGTACATGAGTGAACAATCTCCATATACTCATTTCTACCTAATTCTAACTAGAAAACCTAGATATTCTTGTCACTTCCTAAACTGGGAAAAACAATGGAACTCCAAAGGGCAAAGGTGATGTTGTTTGCTTCAGGATCCCTACTCAAAGTTCATCAATTCAGAGCTCTCTTTCAGAGAATATAAAAAAGAAGTTCACAACTTATTTAAAGGCTACTCTCTCAAAGGTAACAGGTGATTTCCCTATGTAAACCAGAACAGTCAGGTGCTTTAATTCTTCCATCTGAAGCTTTCTCCATGTGACATAATGACATAAAAACCAGATGTGCAACGAGTAGGTTTCATAGGATTGTTGGATTAGAGCCCGATAGAAGTTTATTTCATCATCTCTCCTGCCCAAGGGATAGACTTTAGCTCAGAAAGGTTAAATACTTTGCATAAATTCACACAGGAAGAGGACTCAGAATTTCCTCCCCAACTCTGGGACTCTAATCCAGTATTCTTTCTTCTGAGACATCTCTTAAGGATTTCCTGAATATGTATTATTTTGGTTCACTTTTCAGTTCACAATTCAGGAGTAGGCTAAATAAGTATATGTGGCGAAGGTAAATGAAAGCTGAAGCATACTCTATTATTTAGAGCATAATTAACAAGGGAACAATTGTTAAGAGTGCTTGGTGCTGCCAGTACCTGGCAGATGGTTTATTGTTCAGTCATTTTTCAGTCATGTCATGACTCTGCATGACTCCATTTTAGATTTTCTTGGCAGAGATAATGGACTGGTTTGTGGTTTTCTTCTTCAACTCATTTTACAGGGGAGGAAATTGAGGCAAATAGGGCTAAGTGACTTGACCAGGGTCACATTGCTGGTTAGTTTCTGAGATCAGATTGAGCTCAGGTCTTCATAACTCCAAGTCCAATGCTCTATCTACAGCACTCCCTATTTTCCCGAGTTCAAATCTGGCCTCAGACATTTATTAACTAGGTGACCCTGGGAAAGTCACTTAACCTTGTTTTCCTCAGTTTCCTCATGTGGAAAATGAGCCGGAGAAGGAAATGGCCAACCACTCCAATGTCATTGCCATGGAGACCCCAAATAGAATCACAAAGCAAATTGGTCCTTCACTCCATTGTTTCTCATCAGGTAGGGAAGAGCAAAGGTTATATTTATTCTATAGGTGATAAAACTTAATCACAAAAATTCAAGCCTATGTTAAATGAGTCTAATTAGCAAGACAGGAACACATAGACAAATGTGAAACAGATCCTGCTCTCAAGATGCATACATTCCATCAATGGAAACAACATGCATGTGTATATGTATACATGTATATTTATGTGTATGTGCATATGTAAATATATGTATATATACACACAATAAATGTATAGCAAATATGAGGTGTTTAAATAGGGAACGCACTATTGATTCAATTGGAAAATCTTTATATAAACACTGGTTTTCCAGGTAGAGGTACCTATTGTCATTATTTCTTTCTTTTCATATTCTTCAGTTATTTTTAGATAGAAATTATCTTGGGACAAATTATTATCCTATTATTCTTTTATGTTTGATGCTTAATATACAGGTGATTTCACAGGTGAATGAAACAATCGCTTTTTTGGTTGAATACAAATAATAATGCACAAATTCATTCTCTGCAGGCTCATTGAAATCATCCTCCATACAATTACAGCAGAAGAAGGAACAACAGGCATGATGTACCACTCAGCCCACTTCTAAATGATTTTCATCCCCTCTACAAGGCTTGAATATGTTAAAGCTTCCTCTCCTGCCCAAGAAGTGTGGATATTGTGAGCATCTGGTATGATGATTTTTCAATATTTCCTTAAGTATTTCTGGGTCAGTGTTATATTTAGGATCCATGGGAATCAGATTAACCTATGATAATGGTTCAGCTCCCATATAGTTTATTGATACAGGATATGGCAATGCCTGGTTTAGCAATATGAAGATTATCACTTATTTTCAAAATCATCATCATTACCATCACTGATATCTTTTTATTGTCACTTTATTTTGTTTTTATATTCTTTTGGATTTCAGATAAGAAAAAAACAAGTCATTGTTTTGCTTTTATTCTTTCATATTTAGTGTTCTTGGGATGGTTGCAAAGATGAATAAATACATGCTTTTAGTAATGGACAACAATAATAATAGCTGGCACTTTAAGGTTTACAAAGTACTTCCTTATCTCATTTGAGTAGGAAGATGAAAGTATTCAAATTTTGATAGCTAGTTGGATAGAATGTCAGACCTAGAGTTAGGAATTCTTCCTGAATTGAAATCTGTCCTGAGACTCTTTGTATCTGGGTGACCCTGGGCAAGTCTCTTAGCCCTGTTTGCCTCCGTTTCTGCATCTGTAAAATGAGCTGGAGTATCTTTGCCAAGGAAAACATGAAAGGGTGGAGGGTCATGAAGAGTCAGACATGACTGAAAGTCATTCAACAAATTCACATTTTACATTAGATGAAACTTAAATTAAGCAAGTTTTGATTTCCCATTGCCACATGATAGATCTCAAGTATGAGGCAGAATTTCACTTCTGATTTTCTTGACTCCATCTCCAACACTTCATTTCCTGTACCACCTAAAAGGATTCAGATGTCAGCTCATCTTTGAGCTCACTGAAAACATCCTCATTAAAACTCCTGCAGCCGACAGGATAATGGGGATGATATATTTTTCATCTGGTCCACATGATTTTGACTTCTCTTGTTAAGTCTACACATTTTGAAAGCTTTTCATTCAACAGAGTTTAGAGATGAGTATCTATCAAAGAGACAGCTAATGGAAACAACATCTCGAATTTTTATGGCTCAACATTATGTCAAGGCAATTGTTGGCACCATTTTTTCCCTAGAATAATGCTCCAGTTCAACTTACTTTTTTTAAATTCTCAGTATTATTCTGAGGTCTTTAATTCTAGTCAAAATTTTTCTTCCTTTGGCCAGATGAGAATTAGATAAGGAGTATCTAAATGAAATTAGGTTTAATTGAGGTCAAGTGGCAGGTTCGGGGTACAGGGAGTCAAAGAGAGCTCCCCTGCAACCCCTTTGGATTCGGCGTAAGGATACACAGTGAAATGAGGTCTAGTAGAGGCACAGAATCACCTGTAAAGGAATTTACAGATGGGAAAACTAGATTGATAAAAGAGGTTTATTGTGGGATTTGGAAGTAAGTTTAGTTAGTAAAGTTGAGGGTAGAGATAAGAGGGCACCGGAGCTGCAGGTCCAGTGGGCAGAAACCCTTGACATGATTAGTGTAAGGATGCCATGTTTGGGACTTCTGCAAAGAGTGGACTCCAGTTTTCCCCTTTTATAAGAGGGGGGCTTTTGGTAATCTGAAGGGGCTTGTGGGTGGAGTCCCAGGATGGCCTCTGGCTTGGGCTTTTGACAGGGTTAGAATTTGAATAGAATTCAATAGGTTTTTAGATAAGGAGGAAGCTGTTTGTGCTTAGAGTGGGGGTTGGGAAACCTGAGCAGATCCTTAGAATGGGGGCTGGGACAGCCCAAGTAGCTCAGATCTGATGGGGCCTGGGAGAGCACGGAAATCTCTCATTGGAATTCAAAAGGGTGCCCTTGACCAGGACCTGTGAATCTAAGGTCAGCCATGGGGGGCACAAATCAGAAAGGAATCTTAACCCACATCAGGCCTATAAAAGATAATAACTCCTGGGGTATAATCCTAACGACTAACAATGTCTGGCTAGCATTCAGTAGCTGGAAAATGTTTACAACCTGCAGGAATGCATTGCAAATTTTACCATTTAATTGAGTAATGCCCATTGATGAACACATCTGGGCTCCTTCTATAATCTCTGTTGGCCATGCCCTAAACTCATACTGATATAAATTCTTCAATAAATCCACATGACTTGATTATATTCCATGGCTCTTTATTTACATGTTGTTGTTTTGGTTCCTACAAATGCTGTATCAATTGGAAGGCCTATCAATTGCATCTTAGATCTTAGGTGCTTTGTGCTCTCCATCAGGAATTATACACTTTTGGTCACAATTGGCCATTCCATTGTTACTTACCTATGGTTATACTTTACTATGGCTCAATAGAGTGATGTAACAGTAAAGGATAATCATAGGTACATGTCTATTTGTTCCAGAAATATTTCTAGGACTTTTGGACCTACTTAGTACAGGTATAAAAAATATCTATCAATCTTATTTCTCTTATCCCCCCAAGGAAATGTTTAAATAGCTATAGCTTGCTTGAGGTGGCAGACCTTCTGAGCAATTAATATTATTAAAGGTTATTATTAGGCAATATTCCAAACTCGTCCATTTTACAGTTATATGCTGACTAATATTATATATATTTTGTTTTAAATGTGTTCTTTCCATTGAGGTTTTATTTCAGCATAAGTCAATTCATAAAATAGCATTCATTACTGTAATAATATATTAATAAATAAAATAATAAATAAAAAATAAAAAAAAATTTGTATGAAATTCAAAAAAAGGTCCAGTGCTGAGTCACTATCATGCTATTATTCTTTTATATTTAATGTTTATGAAGCATCAAAGGTTATCTTGTGATTAAATCAAAGTATTGGAAGATAAGTTTACCTTCTGTAGGCTTCCCTGAAAGCACTGTCAATAGAACTATATATGCCAATATAAAGTTGTCAATACAGCTGACACAACAACAAAGAGAATATGTACTTCCAAGCAACATAAAGAGCAAAATGAATAATTCAAAATCAATTTAAAATTTTTGTACTATGGAGTCTTGTAAAGTAAAACAGACAGAAGTTTTAAAAAAAGAACACTTTAAAAGGCAGATGTAGAAAATTTAAGAGATTGGTGAAGGTACTTGTATGTTCTACTTTTAGTTCTGGAATTTACATTAGATGAAGGTTTTTCAAAGACTTTTCCATCTACAGATTTTAGTATCTCCTTTATTTCATTTCTTCTTTTAGCTGATTTAAGCTCAAGGATGGGGTTCTTTGTTGTGATTGCCCTACAATAGTCAGTAATACATTGTGGTGTGTCTTAGAGCTGAAGATATTTTTTTAAAGGAAATACTTAGCCTCTTCTTGTACCTAGCCCTTCTCCTGAACTCCAGATCTTGCCATGAGTTTCCAAAACCTAGTTTCATAGCCCACCCCCACAATCACTGCTGTCCATTGTTCTGATAAGAATCAACTGAAGGCAAAACCATGTTGGTCATAGTTTTTTTCTAAACAATTGTAAATGACTATAAAAAAGCTGAATCATATAACTTATTCCTTTGGTCACACTATTTTTACTTTTGTTTAGCAATATGGAGTAGTGAATAAAATATTGGACTTTGGTGTCAGGAAAACCCAAGTTCAAATCCTGCCTAAGACATGATAATATCTGTGTGAACCTAAGTACATCATTTATAATCTTTGTCTACCTCAGTTTGTTCATCTAGCAAATAAAGACAATAATTTCCCCTATATTACATGACTGTTGTGAGGATAAAATGAGGTAGTATTTATAAAGTACATGGCATATCTTAATGCATGATGCAAATGTAATTTATTTATATTATTGCTATCTCATTTTAAAATCTAATGATATCCAAGTCATTCAAAATTAAAATAAAATAGAACCGATGATTATGACACCAAAATGGGACAATCTATTATAAAAACCACTGGAATAGGAGGCAGGAAATACAAATTCTGATCCTGTCTCTTCCATTAACTAACAATGTAAATAGACACATTTTTTAACCATTCAGGACCTCAGTTTTCCCATCTGTAAAATGAGAGGATGAGATCGTATGGCCTCCAAGTTGTTGGCTTTAAAATTTTAGATTTACAAACATAGATTGTGAAAACTCATATTGACTGATGCAAAAAGAAAGTGAGCAGGACAGGACCTGGAGAACGATTCATGCAATCATATTATAAAAACAAAACAATTTTGAAGGAGGAGAACTTTGGTCAATGCTATAATCGATCACAATTCAATGTTCTGATTCATCACAATTCCAGAGAAATAATATTAAGCCATGCTCTTTCATTTCCTGATAGGGAGATAATGGACTCAATATATAAAATGAGACATATATTTTTAGATATGGTCTATGAGTCTATATGATATTTTTGCCCACTCATTATCTTTTTTTCCCTCTTCACTCAGTCTACTGAGGGAATTTGGCTATGTATATTTATTACCAGAGTTTTCTTTTTTAATAGGGAGCAAGAAGGAAATAATATATTTTTGTCTTTGAAAAATTCAAATTTGAAAATTTGAAAGATGGAATTTAATGGAAATTCATAAATATTTCCTTAGCCCTTCAACTCATCTGTTGTTTTTGTTTTAAGTTGTTTATATATGCCTATCTCATACTGTATGTTTGTGTTATCTTTATTTTCAAAAATGAGTTGGAAAAATAAAATAAACATAGGAGTAGGTGGGTGTTTTTAAAGAAAATTCTTCAATGCTGTTTTTCACATCTTAATAAACCGCACGTGATTCTCCCAAAATCTTGTAGGAGAAATCAGCTTAAAAGATTTAAGTTTCCCAGTCAGGAAATAGGGGAAAAGAGAATGCAGCATGAGAGAATTGTTTGAGCTCTACTGCAAAATGTAAAGCCATGTGGGAGAAGTATTTTTGTTTTCATAAAAGTGAAGATAATTTAGAAAAGAACAGGTCCAGAAGCAAAGATGCTGAGGTGTGATTTGCATTACTGCAAATTAGAGTACCAAGGCAAGGTCCCTGGCAGATGGGAGCCCAAATTCAGATTTCTACACATCTTTCCTTCAAAGGCACCAAAGATCTCCCCAATGAGAGCATTAAGACCAAGATGATTAGCAATAAGAGGTCCTCCAAACACTCATTCAGCCCTCTCAAAGGCAGATTTGAGAGGGCAATATCCAAAGAGGCACTTGAGAAAGATTTTCATAATCTCATCTCCTCTAACACTCCAAACTCAAGAATGACTAGCCTGTCCTTTGCCTTCAATTATGGGATTCAGTTTTGTCCTCTCTGCTTTGTTCTTTGTAAATCATTAATGATTTAATTTACCCCTTGAACTCAGCACAAAGAAACAGGGAACAGACACTAAGGAGAATACTAAAAAAGCAAACAAAAAGTTATATAAGTATTAGGTAGTCTGTCTTTTGACTCAACTCTTTATTGTGACCCTATTCCTCCCAACCTCATGAAAGTGGTAAATTGTTTTTTCCCCCTGGAGCTTGAAGATATTAAACATTCTTCCTCACTCTGGATTCCTTTTGGACTCCAATTCCTTCTGAATTGACTTTCCCTATAAACTTTAGACCATAGGAAGCAGCCTAAACCCTCTCTGATTCATTATAAATTTATTTTCCAAAAACTTAAGGTGTACGTTACACGATGCTAAGATTCTCTTTCTTGTATCATGGATTCTAAGAAGGTGGGGTTACTTCCCCTCGAGTTTCTCATCATCTCTGGTTTACTGATCAGTTTGTCCTTAGTGGTGGGAATCAAAACCAGAGAGTCTATATTATAGAATAATAATAATGTTACTTGCCTATCTGCTTCTGCTTTTACCAATCTACTCTCCACCTGGCTTTTCCCACTATTATCTTTCCTCACAAAAAGGAACAAAAACGCCTTTTTTCCAAATGTCTCCTTTGCCAAAGATACCCCAAAGATTTCCCCAAGTTCATAACATCGTTAATTTTTTATTCTTAATTCTCCATTCCACATGGTCCATCAGTTTCTGAGCTCTAGAGATTCTACTTCCATGACATTTCAACCATGAATCCCTTTCCAACTTATCACAGAGCCACTACTCCACTTCAGGACCTCGTCACTCTCATATGGACTATTGCAAGAGCCTTATAATTGATGTCTACTTCAGGTTTGTCCCAGCACCAATGTATTCCAGAAAGCCAACAAAATGGTCATTTTTTTTTTTTTTTTTTTTTTTTTTTTTGCTAAAGCAATTGGGGAAAAGTGACTTGCCCAGGGGGTCACACAGTTAGGAAGTAGTAAGTGTCTCAGGCTGTTTGAACTGAGATCCTCCTGACTTCAGGGCTGTTGCTCTATCCACTGTGCCATCTAGCTGCCCTTTATATTTTCCTTTTAGAAGTCCTAGTTTTCCTCAAAGAGGAACTCCTCCTCCTACATTCCTCCTTTCTTAACAGCCCCAACAGCTATCCCCCCACATTCATTGTTCGTATGGAAAAAAAAATATGTATATCACATTTGTGATATATGATATATGTAAAGTATAAAACTTCATGTGTGGATTCTCCCAATAGGCTATGAACATCTTGAGGACATATGCTACCTAGTTTTTTTTTTTTGTTTTTTTTTTTTTACTTTTAACTTTGTATATCCAGCATAGAAGAATACCTGGCACACCGTAGATACCTGAAAAGTACTAGTCAATTCATATTTCCCATTTTACTTTCTAGATTTTCCCATATGAGTATTTATCTTAATAGCTCCTTTTCCCATTATATATTATTTCCTTTTCAATGATATACCCATGGAAAGCTTTACACCAGCCATGGGAATCATCTTACCAAGTCTCAGTGATTCCTATATGATTAAGTCTACCTCATCGCATTGGGATTTCTAGCTCATCTTGTTTGCTACCTATGTTTTATGAATTTGTGCTCATACATTTGGGAGTATGAGTTTTATTGCTGACTTCTTTCTTTGAAGTTGGTCTCCTATGATTTACTATGAATTACTGTCTCTTCTGCAATTCCTCTTACATCAGAATTACTCTTCATGGTATTTAGCTTGGGAGCTCTCCATAGGCAGTTTCCTACATCCCATTTCCTTCTCAGTTTAAAGCGTATTTATTAGACTTTTAAAACACCAGGAAATGTACCTTTTTATAAGTTGCTGTTAGGTAAACTCTTATCATTGGACAAGAATCCCTTTTTTCAGTCTGTCTTTTTATTCTGAAACCTTTGGCTGCAGTTACAATGATGAAAATACATCCTGTGCCTCTAGAGTCTTGGCTAGGACTTCATAATCCTTTGCAATATTTTGTGGATTCCTTCTGGCAATATCATGTGTGCCCCCAGGAATCACCAGAAATGGATAGTAGTCATCAAGCTTGACAAATCATGGGAGGCTTTCTGTCTCCTTCTAACCACTTGCCCCAGGCAGACATCAGACCTCTCTAGTGCTCATGTCAGGTCAACAAAGAGTTACTTCAGTAGCCTTCAGCAAAGAGTCACCAACCAGTGTCACTCTTTTATTCTTTCCTGTGACCCTTGCCGAATGATCACTCTTTGGGATCTGTTTCATGGCAGCTCTGTGAAGATGATTTAAAAATGTATTTAAAACATCCAAGAAAATTGATCAAACTATTCATTAATAGTTTCCGCGAATCTTTGTTTTCTTCCCACGAGTTCCTCTTCTGACTTCAAAGTCAACTAAGAGACAAAGAAACCTTTCTCAACTAAATATGTATGTATTCGTGCAGATAATATACCCCCCAGAGACTAGCATGAGAGGGAATTTTGATTCAATAACTGGCCTAGTGGACAGAAAGCCAGCTCAGACCCAGGAGGACTGGGCTCCAGTCCCATCTCTGACACATACTGGCTGTATGTCTCTAAGAAAGACATTAACCTCTTATTCTCTAGGCCAGTGGTATCAAATGCAAACAGAAACACAAGGATCCAGGCAGGGCACACATTGATGTAGGTTTGTTTTTTTGTTAATCTATGCTTTATTATATTTTACTAAATCTTCTCCAAATCCTGTATTTTGATCTGGTTTGCGAACTCGGGTCTATGGTTCAATAACACTCATAAAGACACAAAAAAGTGCAGAGAAAGTGCCAACCTGCACTAATAAAGAGAATTTTCCCTCCTATATCAATCATCTCTAACCCTATCCTCTAAATGTTTGTGTGGTGAATACTATGAGGTACAAAAAAATTAAAAATCATAGTTCTTGTCCCATGAAATATTTAAAATCTCGTGGAGGCAATTAAGACATAATAACTAGTTGGAGATGACCTATAATCATAAGGAATGGAAATTAAGTTGGAATGGTAGACTGGGTTTAGATTGCATAGAACTTTGGGTAACATAAGAATATCTAGCATTAGCTTGTAAGCAAATGGGAACTTGTGAAGGATTTAGTGGAGAGGAGTGGTGATGGAAGTGACATTTCAGAAAGAGAATTTTTCATGCAATCTCTTTTCTTAACTTTTTAACACATAAATGTTTGTGTTGGTTATATTGTTTACAATAAAAATGTAATTAAAAGGAAATCCATATCTAGCTTCAATAAACCAAAGATACACTGAGATTTCCTCAGAGAAACAGATTGAAATGTAGCAAAATTATGGCAAAATACCCACTTTCCATCTTAGAATAATAATAATGTAATGCTTTACAAACGTCTTCCTGACAATCCTCTGAGCTAATTTAAATAACATGCCCATGTTATAGATGAGGGAAGTGACTGAATGAAAGTAAAAGAAAGTTTACAGTCATACAGTTAAGTAATATCAGGGCAAAACTTTGTATCCTGAACTGTAAACCCTGAATCCAGGCTTGCTGAGTACAGGTGTTCTATTTTTTCTACCATGATGCCTAAAATTCAAATTCAGTAAAGACTAGAAGACTATCTGTAAGAGTGTGAATGCAGCATAATAATTATTTGTGGTCATATACGATTTTAAGTTCTACAAAGCACTTTTCTCACAATAGTTTTGTGAGATACTTTGTCCTTACTTCATTTTCCAGAAAAGAAAATTGAAGCTTTGATAGATAAATGTGCTTGCCTTTCAGTATATAGCCAGTAAGTATCTGAGGTAGATTCAGACCCTGGATAACTGTCTACAGAATGAAAGTTCTATCCAATACACTGCATTTTGAGGGAAAATGAGAAATTATCATTTCTGGATATGACATTGGTTAGGTTTGCCAAAAATCTAAAAACTGAATTCCCTAAAAGTATATCACTGGCATGTCCCAAAAAGACTCAGGTTTGAAAAACAAAAGATATTTATGGAACTTGATTTAACACAGTACTTCGTTTATCATCTCAACTATCCCCAAAAGACCCCTAGGTTGGCACCAGGCTTTTTTTTCATAATTTCCCAGTAATTCATTAATGCAATAATGGGTTAAAGTCTTCATGTGACTGATTTCTTGAAGGTCCCAACTAGCTGGGAAATCTCTTGAGTTCTTATGAGAAGCAATATCCCAAGCAATGTCGTCCAAGGCCCACAGCATTCCGAAGGTCAGAGAGTTTCATTCCTACAAAGAGTGGCTATCTGATAATTTTTTCAGAAATTCCCAAACCGTCTCTCCCAAAGCACAAAGAGAATGTAGCCAACCTTGGCAGATATCAATGATGGAATCACAAATCCCTGAAGTAAGAAAATAAACCTGATTATAATACCAAATACCACTATTAGCTGCCATATGTCCTCTGGGGAATTAAGCTCTGCTTTCCAAAATCATCATTCTTTATCAGATAATATAAAGCAGTTGGTAGAAATGTCAACAGTGGTTGCAGAACAAACAAGCTCTCAGTCAAGAAAATGGTGAAATAATAATTAACAATTCTGATCCTTCTCTTCTGAGGGTCAGGCATGAGTTCAGAAATGAAGATGAGGGAAAAGATGTCTCTAATCCCCTCCAAAAATTGAAATTTTGAATTTGAAATGAAAAATGAAAATCAGCACCCACAAATCTTTAGAGTCTTGGATGTGACGTATATTTTCTTGTACCAGATGTATTCTAAGTTTTTTGGGTTTTTTTTTTACATTTAGCATTATTAGTATGTTCACATGATATGCACCTAACAAATAATAAAGGAATGGATGTCACTTTCCAAATGTGAATTGTTGGTACAAAGTGAGGATGAGGAACATGAATGTTTACAATTAGCCCTTTTTATAGTGGCAAGGAACTGAAAATTCACTGAATGCTCCTTAGTTGGAGAATGGCTGAACAAGTTATGATAAATTAATGTAATGGAATATTATTGTTCAGTAAGAAACGTGCAGCCTGATTTCAGAAAGACTTGGACAAACTTACTTGAATTGATGCTAAGTAAAATGAGTAGAACCAAGAGAACACTGTATACAGCAACAAGATTATGTGATAATCAACGGTGATGGACTTGACTCTTTTCAACAATGAGGTGATTCAAGGCAATTCTAATGGACTTATGGTGAACAGAATCATCTGCATCCAGAGAGAGACAGGACTGAATGTTAATCATAACATAATATCTTTACCTTTTTGTTGTTGTTGTATATCTGCTTGGTTCTTTTTCTTTCTATAGGAGATTGCTATCTTGCGGAAAAGAGAGGGCAGAGAAGAGAGAGAGAAATTTGGAACAAAAGGTTTTTGCAAAGGTGAATGCTGAAAGCTATCTTTGGATATGTCTGGAAACATAAAATACTATTAAATAAACACTTGGGGAAAACACAACTAATGGCAATAAATAAAGCCATGAGAAACGTACTTAATGAAGAGAGATTATCTAAGGAATGGTCAGAAAGAGCACATTAGTTAAGCTTCAAAGTCAACCTGGGAGTCATCCCCTGGTGAACTAAAAAGATGAAGGTGCAGCAGGAGCAGAATTCAAAATCCTAGGCCCTGAATGAGAGAATGGGCATCTTCGGTCAAGGTCAAAACTCTACAAGTGATGATTAGTCATAATTTGGCTCTTATGGCTTTTCCTCTTAAGACAGCTGCCTTTTCTAAAATGCTCACTCTACTTCCATGGTACCAAATGCTATTCCTCCCTCAAACTAGAGGCCATGATGTGGTAAAAAAATTTCATTTTTATATAAGTTTTCTTCCAATTTCAGAGGAAAGAGTCAAGGTGGCTGAACCAATGCGTATTAAGTCTTATGTTCACAGTACTAAGCTGAGTAGTAATGCTACATAATCAACAATGTGAAAGCAATCTTGCCTTCAAAGAGCTTACATTCTCCTTAGGGAGAAGGCACAAATGATCCTCTTTGCCTTCCAAGAAACAAACAAACTTAAAACTTTTGCTCTCCTCATTGTAAGAACCTATTAGCCAACCTCCCAAGTTGTCACACTATTATATCATGACGTTTGCACAATCCATAACAAGTTCAGTCTAGTGGACCCTCGAGGTGCCCATGACCTTTGGTAGGAAATATTCTGCCTGACAATCTACCTTCTGCAGTGATAGATAAGAGGTTAAAGGTTGTCATTCAGAATTGAAATGTGTTCATCATAATAAAGAACAGGAGGACCTAAAATAGATCACAATAAAGACATTCATCTCAGCTTCCTGGCAATAGAGTTCATCACCTACACTGACTTTGGCACTTAACCAAATAGTATTAACCCCTGCTAGGTACCAGGTATTTTTCCCAAGTTACTATGATGATCCATCCAGCTTCCTATAATGAAATATTTGATCCCATACATTTAAAGGTTCCTTGGGGAAAATGACAGTCTCCCTTCCATTTCTCTATGTCCTTGGCTATCCAGAGGTGTTTTAAAGGCTGCAATGAGAAACCTCATTTATCCAGTTAGTTAGAAGCAAAGGGAATGCACATTAAATCCATAGTTGGAGCTGTGCAGTGAATCATCTTATCACAACTGAATTTCAGGATAGACAGAGTCCACTGTGGCATCTTGACAGCAGGGAGCTACAATGTTCAACACAATGTCCATATGCCAGAACGTGAATCTTGTGTGCTCAGTGGACTGAGTTGGACATGATGTGGAAAGCTAAATCTTTTCCAGGAAATCCAAGAATAGAGCAGGTAGCAGAAAACCCAACTCGTGGAGATGTAAGAAGGGAGGATAGAACTGGACAATCCCTTCTAAGAAAAAGCAGGCAGCCAGCCAGGGTTGTACTCAGGAACAGAAAATGCATAGAGCAGAGACTTGTGGGTGGAAAAAAGAACTTCCCCCAACAATGGCTTTGGTGAGACAAAAATGGAAGACTCCTACTAAGGCGAATACCCCATCACTGGTAATAGCGGTCATTAAGAGGTTTCTCTCTTACAACTTTCTCATTCAAGACAGGCTTTGATTACGGCTACAGCAGGACTCCCTCAAGTCCTTCTTATTCTGCTGTACGTCTGCACTGATCCTAGACTGGCTCTTGCCCAAGTGCTTACAAGAGCTCCTCTTCAACTCAGTGAAGACTCTGCTTCTATGTTATGTGATGGTGGAAGGAGAAGTAGACTTGGAATGAAAAATCCTGGGTTTGGATAACCTAGGGTTTCGCCATTCCTTGCATAACTACAGATACATCATTTCTGAGCTGAAATTTCTCCATCTGTAAAATGAGGATAATAATATTTATAATAATCACCATATGAGATTGTTCTAAATAAAGTGGTTTATAAATGTGAGCAATTATTGTAAAGGTATGCTGACTTACTTTCCCCAAAAAATTTTAAAAGAAATTTGCTGCTTTAAGATATTCTCTCTTTCTTCTCTCCTCTCCTTCTCTCTCCCTCTCCTCTCTCTCCCCTTTCTCTATCTTCTCTTCAACCCCTCTCTCCTCCTCTCCCTCACCCTCATTCTTCTTTACTTCTCTTTCTATTTCTTCCCCACCCTGTCCGTCCATATCTCTCTCTCTCTCTCTCTCTCTCTCTCTCACACACACATACATACACACACACACACACACACACACACACACACACACACACACACACATATACACACAGAGACTACCAAGACATCACTATGGTCCTCTCCTACTGCATTGATGAGTATAAGAAACCTTAATAGAAAGAAAAAAACAAAAACAACGATCATTATCCTTTTAGTTATATATGCAAATCTCCACAGCAGTCAGGCATTTTAAGCAAGAGAAAAGAGTATTTTCCCTTTAGAAAGAATGTAGTAAATTGCCATCTGTGGAGGGCAAAGGGCAGGCTTTTATTTTTATTTTTTACACAATTCAATTTTCAAAGCTTTGCAAGTTAAAGCGAAGCAAATGAATATGTGTTAGTTTCTGCCATCATTCTGTTGCCTGGTTTCCTGCCCATTGGAGGTGGGATAAAGCTATTCAATTAAGATAAGGTAATGTATATTGTTCAAAAATATGTTATGTCTTTTAAAGTGCTGTTTGGTGTGCTATATATTGTTTTGACTCTGGTCACTATGCTGTTAGGGAACTCACATAACTCCTTGTGGTACTGGGAGCAATAGCAATTAAACAACTGCATTTTATGAAACTGCTGCCAGTGTTCTAAGATCTAATGATAGAATGTCTGGGGCCCAGCTTTTTCTCAACATTATGAAGATTCTTGAACTCAGATTTTCTCTGTAGCCTGTTTGTAATACATACTAATTCTAGAACCATAGCTAAGTAATTTAGCTAGAGGGGGGATTAAGAAGAGAAAGAAGAAGAGGAAAAGAAAGAGAAAGAAAAGAAGGAAGAGGAAAATAAAAGGGAGGAGGGAAATAAGGAAGAGTGGGAGGATGTAATAAGAATGCAGAGAAAGAGAACTTTCATTAAGAAAAAGCATTGAATGCTGTGGCAGTGAACTGATAAGTGGATAAAATGCTAAATAGTGTAAATTTGAGTTTAAATCCTGCCTTTGACATTACTCTATGAGCATGGAAAAGTCAATTAATCTGATTCTCCACTTTTTAATCTATAAAATGGAAACAATTTCTGTAGTATTTGTTCACAGGATTGTTGCTATGAACCAAATAAGACAATGTAGATAAAATACTTTTCAAACCTGAAAGCACTATAACCATGCCATTTATTGGGGTCATCATTAGGATGACTGATTATGAAGCTGCCTTTAGAATATAATGATACTACCATGGCCCACTGACAGCTGGGACCAACAACATCTGGATAAGCCAATTATTATTGGCAAATTGAGGCTGCCTTTTTCGCCATTTATCAGAACATTATTTAAAAATAAACTCTCTCCCATTTTGCTCTGTTAACAATCTGCTGTGCGCAGGAATCCAGTTAGATCTGAAGATTGCTGGGAGGAAATGGTATCTAATTAAGCATGTTAAATCAATAAGTTTAATTTTGCTCACAGTGTGACCAGTGGTCTATGAGCATATACACATCGTCTCTCCAGATCTGCTTTCCAAGCCATAGTCTGATTTTATATTCACCCATATTCTCTCTTAGAAAAATTAGACTCCATGGCTCCTGACCCTTCTTAATCTGGCAATGTACTCTCCTATCCCTCAATCTGGATTCCAAGGACTTCCCTAGGGCAGCAGGTACCTCACCTACCGTCACAGGTTCTATATTAAGTCCTATCAGCTACCTCCATTACATGATATCAAAGCCCTCAAGAGATCAACACTCCAAACCATGCCCCCCACTCACATGTTGCAGTGACAGATAAGTCAGAAAACCAGTCTTCATATTAAGGGAAAAACAGATTCTCATAGCAGAGGGAAATTCAGCAAAGATATGAGTTAACCTAGTTTATTTGGCCTAAGGTTGGCCCATTTAATGTT
Organism: Sminthopsis crassicaudata; assembly: GCF_048593235.1. NCBI lineage: Eukaryota > Metazoa > Chordata > Mammalia > Dasyuromorphia > Dasyuridae > Sminthopsis > Sminthopsis crassicaudata. The sequence goes on along the minus strand of NC_133622.1, from coordinate 18,534,100 downwards.
ATCATATGTTACTTACTCTTGACACATGCCCTGAGGATCCCAATAGACTTGTGATTGAACGTGCCATCAGCATCCAGAGGGAGAACTATGCAGACTGAATGTGGATAAAAGCATAGTGTTTTCACCTTTTTTATTGTACTTTGCTTTTTTTTTTTTTAATCTTGTGCTTTTTACCCCTTTTAATCTGATTTTTTCTTGCACAGCATGACAAATATGGAAATATGGTTAGAACAAATGCATATGTTTTACCTATATCGGATCACCTGCTGTCTTGGGGAGAGCAGAGGGGGGACGTAGAGAGAAAATTTTGAAACATAAGGTTTTGCAAAGGTGAATGTTGAAACTGTCTTTGCATGTATTTGGAAAAATAAAATGTTTCAGAAAATGTTAAAAAAGAAACTTGCCTTGAGATCAATATATTGCATTATTAATGGTACAAGCTCACCTTTGAAAGATACCTACCTAACTCTGTACTTGATCCATGTATTCACTTAATCTGGCATTCTCTTAGTAGTAACCTTGTGCCCAAAAAGATTTGTAATGGCCAAGAGCAATAAAAATTTCAAATGAGAAATCATCTGCCCAACATGAAGGGGAGCTATGATGTAGGGAATTACAGAACTGCAGTTCTAGAGCCATCCATCGGGTAGAATTTTCAATGTATAGATGAGGAACTGGAGCTCACAAAAGCAAGCGACTAATCCAAGATTACAGAGCTGAAAGACTTGAAACCAAGTTCTCTGACTCCAAACCTAGCATTCTTTTCACTTCTCCACACTAACTTTTCCCTCCGTAGTTTCCTCTATGAATGACTTGGCACACAAGCTACCGTGCGTACTTCCAAGGAGGGCGGTTTATGATAGACAATTTGAATAATTTATACGCAGAAATTAATGAATAGCAAAGCCCGAAATTTCAGTCTAATTTTATAAGGCGTAGTAAGTCAATGATAGTGTTGCACAAACATAATAAGGTCATTTAAGAAACAATTAGGTGGTATCATGGGGTGAATAAAATATAACAAGGAAATGAATTATGGCCCATCTAACCTTTCTTGGTTCCTATCAGTGATGATGCATTATCCAAAGTTAAATGAAAGACACATAGAAATTGTGTCCTTCAGAGCAATTTACTGCTGAGATAAATGTGATGACTTAAGCAGACACCAGAATTCAGAAATAAAGAATTGAATGAAGGTTTTATTTTAATACTGTTGGTAGACCTTGCTAATAACTTAAGTTTTTAATTTCTGCTTAGAGAAAGTGTTCCTGCTGCATACATAATGCTCATCAGCCTCTCAGAATGTGCTACAGAATGCCAACAATAGCTGTCATTGAAGAAATAATCCCAGCCAATTTCCTTCAGATGACTCAACCTACCATGTTATCTTCTCCAAGGGAGTGAAATGGTAACACCACGGGAGCCTAAATAGTAGCTTTACTCAGAGGAAGATTATTTCAGCTGTGAAGCAAACCCACTTAAAAGGTTCAGCAGGCAATTTATATTCTCCCTTTTATCACAATGCACTGATAGAAGTAAAGTTTAAACCGTCTTTCAAATTACCAAATGGCTCATAACATCTCAGTGTCTCCCTGGTGAAAGAGACAAAGTTATCAAACTTATTCGGCTTCTCAGATTCATCATTTGTGCAGGCTACGTACACAAAATGGGGAACGTATTTCCATAAACACGGGGACATTTTTTTTCCCAAAAATTCTTTCAGGGAAAAAAATTCAGAGGTCATCAAAATGAACTCTGAACCTTAAATTCTTGAGAAAAAAATGTCATCGCCATTCTTGATATTATTTTTGACAGGATAATTTAACTAGTCAGGCTGTGAGAGAGAGGGGGGAAGTTTTGGGGGTAAAGAATAGCAATGGGAATGGAGAAGGAGACATTAGCAAAGTCCATTGACTGATTAGGTAGAGTGAATGAAGGAGAGGTAGAAATTAAATATGGCACCAAGGTCCCATTGGAAAACAGTGACATCATTATAATAAACAGCAAAATCAGGAGGATAATTTGGTTTTCAGGGAAGAAACTAAAGTATTTTAAATGTACTGAGTTGCAAGACAACTCTACAGACATATCCAGAAAATATCCAGATTGAAGATAAAAAATAAATAAGAGCTAAGAATATAAACTTGGAAGCATGAGGGAGAACATTTATCCATGTCCTTTGACATGGATCTCTCTGCTAGATCAATATCACAATATATGAATGAAATGAATAAATAATTAAGAAAGCCTTTTATTAAGTGCTTACTTTGCCAAGCATTATGCAAGTACTAGCAACAGAACTTATTCTCAAGAAATCCACCCTTAAGTGAAGGAAACTATATAGAAAAGAAAGTCCAACTGCTACATAGGTGATAAGACCTACGGATTCAGTGACAGGGCAAATAGTAAGGCTTCACGTTCCCTTAGGACAAATGCTTTTGCACTTGGGTCAAATGATAGAGCTGGGGTCTTCAAGGTGCAAAGTTGAGCTAGAAAGTAAGCCTGAAGGACTTTGGGATGCAATGCAGGGCAGATGCCCAAGCCAGGGGACACTCCATCTCATAATAAGTAGGTTTTTTTTTTTTTTTTTTTTTAATTAACTGCCAGTTCATAAATGCTTTGTAAGCAGGCGGTCTGTAAGCAGGGGGAACTCAATAGTGGCTCAGTGGGCCTGGAAGAGCTTCTTCCTGTCTGTCCTAGATATTTTCTTAGGTCAGAGAAATAAAGTTTCACACACCAAAATATTCATAGCGGTACTCTGTTGTGGAAGGCAAAAATTCCCTCCAGAATACTCCCCTCACTTGCTTTTATACCCAGGATTATCACCTCAGAGAGTAGCTTCCAAATCAGCTTCAGAAGCTAACTTTGGGAGATTATACTTCTATAAGTCTCCAATCATGTAAGTCTAATTAACAATTAGCCAATAAATAAAATGAGCTTTCTCAGCCTGGAAGGTCCCCTCTGCTCCCGCAATCCCATTTCTGAACATGGGCAAATTCTTCCCCAAAATTTCCATTATAGGGAAATATCCAGGCCAATCCCATATCCACTACATTTCTCCCCCTGCTCTGCCCCTGAAGCCCAGACTTCTCTCCCAGGTCCTAGAAGCTTTCTGATGCTTAAATATTTTTCAAGCCCTGTAGCCTGAGCCAGGGGAGGAGAAAAGGGAACTTTTCTTTCCTAATTCCCACTGAGGAAGCTCTTTGTTTTGGCCCCTTACCCCCCTGGACAGATGGAATGTCCATAGAAGAAGAGTAGCTTGCTTGATTTGACTCCACTAAAGAATTCATGAAGCTAGGTGCTATATAATAAAGCTGGGAAGGTAAACTGAAAGCAGCTTGGGAAGGGCTTTAAGTGGTAAATAGAGCAAACTGTGCTGAATCCTAGAAACTATGGAGAGCTCCCTGAGTTTATAACAAGGAAGTGACATGGCCAGATTTGCATATGGAAGAATAAATTGGAAAAGGAAGAGATTTGATTCAGAGAATTGATTGAGATTATTGCAATAGTTCAGTCAAGAGATAACTACAAGTAGTCATCTGAAAAAATGTGATATGTTTAAATTTATATATAGATATATAGATATATACCTATATATAAATCTGTGATAAAAATTGTGATAGTGAATTGACATTATGTGGCAACTGGATATGTGAATTAAAGACTTTAAGGTAAAAAAAACAGAATGACTAAGTATGATCTTATACGATAGGGGCTGTGAGGACTCTTTGAAAAGCATGAGATGTACAGCTGTAAAATATTATTATTTCTAAAGTATTGTTATTCAGAGTTCAAAAGTCAGTATTCTAAGAAGTTGTATGTATATTTATATTTCTCATCAATTTCTCATGTAATATCATGAACTTATGTCAAAACGTGTAATAGGAAATAGGATGACTGACAATGGAAGAGATCAAATGTCAGGCAAATAAATAAAATAATTCAATTTAATTCATCATTTTTTAAACTTCCCCCATATATTGTGCTGATGACCTCAAGTGGCTTATATCCCACCAGGTGATACAGCATGCATGATGATGAACAGAATACAATGCATATACAAAGTAAATAAAAAGGAAGGTCAGAAGGGAGGGAATACTAATAACTGGTATGCTAAGAAAAGGATTTTGATATTAAATAGCACCAGAACTAAGCTTTATTTTTTATTTTTTTAATTTTATAATTATAATATTTTTCACAGTATATATGCATGAGTAATTTTTTTATAACATTGTAATCATTTTTCCAAATTTTCCCCTCCCTTCCTCTACTCCCTCCCCTAGATGACAGGCAATCCCTACATTTTACATATGTTACAGTATAACCTAGATACAATATATGTGTGTAAATCCCATTTTCTTGTTGCACATTAAGTATTAGATTCCGAAGGTATAAGTAACCTGGGTAGATAGACAGTAGTGCTAACAATTTACATTCACTTCCCAGTGTTCCTTCTCTGGGTATAGTTATTTCTGTCCATCATTGATCAACTGGAAGTGATTTGGATCTTCTCTATGTTGAAGATTTCCACTTCCATCAGAATACATCCTCATACAGTATTGTTGTTGAAGTGTACAGTGATCTTCTGGTTCTGCTCGTTTCACTCAGCATCAGTTGGTTTAAGTCTCTCCAGGCCTCTCTGTATTCCTCCTGCTGGTCATTTCTTACAGAGCAATAATATTCCATAACCTTCATATACCATAATTTACCCAACCATTCTCCAACTGATGGACATCCATTCAACTTCCAGTCAGAACTAAGCTTTAAAGGAAGAAACAAGATGTGAGGAGGGAGGGCATTCATAGCCATACAAACCACTTGTACAGAAACATGGAGGAAACAGAAAGAATATCGTATATACAGAAAAGCTGGTGGTCTAGTTTAGCTAGACCAAACATGTGCCTAGGAGAAATATGAAATAACAATGGAAAAATTTGTGAAAACCAGAGTTTACATATCAGAGATAGGATTTTTGTATTTTATTTAAATAACAAGAGGAGGCCAGTGAAAATATTAAAGCAGGGAGAATATCCTGGTCAGACTTGTGCTTTAAGAATATCAGCTTGGCAGCTATGTGAATAATGGTTAGTGAGGAAAGAAAAATGAGGAAGAATAATTAGAAAGCTAGTATGATAGTCCAGGAGAAAGGCAATGGTGATCTGAACTAGAATAGTGGCTGGGTGAGTGGAGAGGAGGGAACAAATTTAAGATTTAATACGGAGGTAAAATGAACAGAACATGCCAAATGATGGGTGTTTGAGGGAGGAGAAATCAAAGAAGACTTTAAGGCCTTAAGGATCCTAAAGCAAGTAATGACAAGGATGATAGTGTCTCCAATAGCAATAAGGAAGTTTGGAGCACAAGTGAGTTTTGAAAAAAATGCACTCAGTTCTATCAGAGACTTGTTCTATTTCAGACACTTCTGAGACATCAAGGTGGATATTCTACCAGGAAAAAAATGGTAACATGACTAAAGTGTGAGAGAAAACTAATGGTATAGATTTGGGAGTCATCTCAAATTCTAGCCTTTAGTACAGCTATGCATTTTCAAAAAGAAAGAAAAAACTGAAGGACAGCAGGAGTTTTGCTCCTAGAGGGGTCTATAATTTCCTAAGAAGGATCCCATTTTCTGGTGGGAAACTAACTCCTCTACATGATTTGGCTCAACTCTACATAGTGACCTCATCTTAAAATAATGGGGTAGGACTAGTTAGCCTCTGAGGTCTTTCCCAGTTCAACACCTACATGCCTATGAAGCCTCCAGCTGGACCCTGATCCACTGGACAATGTCATGAGCTTCTGCTGCAAGGCACCATTGTTGATATGAAAAGGATTGTAAAAGGAGAGAAAATCCCCTTGCCAGCTCATTAAACTCTTTAGGCAGTTCAAGGTCAAAGGAAAAGAAAGCCTACCTACTTAGAGCTGAATCTTGCCTTCTAAATGCCAGGATGATCACCTTTCCTTTGTACACCTAGTGTAATCCAGCAAAGACCCGGCCACTCAACGTTTCTCACACAAAATTTTTCATCTTCTCTCTGACTCTGCACAGACTGGCCCCGAAATTTGAAATGCACTCTCGCCTACATCATTCTCTTGGAATTTCAATATTCCTTCAAATCTCAATTCAGATATGACTTTTTCTGTGTGGTCTTTCCTAGAGCCCCTCCCCTAACCCCAGCTGCTGGTGCAATGAGGCTCAAGACAACTGTTTCCACTTCAACTTTATATTTTTAACTCAATTATGTGTTTACAGTTTGTTTCACCCATTAGAATATAAACTTATGTTCAGTTCTGTCTTTGTATAGTCAGTCAAACAGCTCAGGGTGGGACAGACACTTAGTAGACGCTTGTGGATTGCTTTATTAGGCAGAAATGAAACAACAGAGACCAGGATGATATGGACTATGGAAAGGTAGGGTCAAGGTTAATTGGGATAAGCTAATGGAAATAGGAGTATAGAGACTTTGGAGATATTGACTCTGAATCATAAGGATAAAGAAAATAGCAGCTGAGAATTTCTCCATCCCAGCATAAAGGAATAATCAGATGTTCCACTGACTAGGACCTTGCAATGATTGACCACGGAATAAATACAAGCTTTCTAGTTCAGTGTCCCCCAATTTCATTTAGTTCCAAAATAGGGGAGAAAGGGGAAAGGGAAGATGAATAACCTCCTGATTGGATTGCTGGGGGCTGAGCCGAACTCATGAAATCTTTCGTTACATTTCATTAACGAATTTTCAAAACTATACCTGAAACTCTGATATTTAGGGAAATTTCTTTATCCTGTTCAAATGATAAGGAGTCTCTTCACCTTGTTCTTAGGGGGAGGAAAAGAGCTTTAGGGAGCAAAGAAGAAAAATTACAAGTAATTGATAGAAAAATATCCCCTGACATCAAACTGTAGAACATCAATTATATTTATGAAAAGTAGTGAATGTAATTAGATTTTGGAGATCATTTGATAGAAGAATTACATGAAGACTTCACATGCACAGAAAGATCAGTTAATTACGAGCCACAGAAGGTTTCACACCAGATGGGAACTCAGGAAATCAGAAGTCTCCTCCTGGTTGTGCCTTTAATTCATGGTGTGACTTTTGAAAGGTCATTTAACCTTTCTTAAGATCAGTTTCATCATTCATAATAGTGACCTGCAGTTTGATCAATTTGTGAAAAACAGTTTAGCTCCACATAGACTCAGGTTTGCTTTTGTTCTGGTCTTGGAATTTTTAAGGAGATATTTGGGGATTGCTCCTCAGTGATACCCAACCCAGAAAAGGAACCAAGGACCGATTTGAATATTTCTTGTGCTTCATTCTTGTAGACATTCCTAGCAATCATCCATATCATTACATCCTAGGCAATTCTGCCCCTGTCCTCCCTTACATGTTCCAGAAAATACAGACCTAAAATTCTAGAGACTTCCCTCTGTTCCTTTTGGTGTTTCATTCCATTCCTTGACTCTATCCAAATACCAGATCTACTCAGTAAACTTGCTGTGTGAAGAGCCCATTTCCTTTTCCAGCCATGAATGATCATTGTTTTCTGCTTCATTTTGAGTGTATATAATGAGCTTCAACCTATTTATCAGCAAGTATTTTTCCATTGTTTGTGGAGTCATTCACAATTTTGATCCTTCTGAATCCATATTTCATTATTTAATCATCAAGAGAACAATGGTATTAAAAAGATCAGTCTTTAAGATATTTAGAGTATCAGTGAACACCGTGCAGTTTTTCAAATGAAATTCAACTTAATCTTCTCTTCCTTAGCCCAACTCATTTTCTACCAGCTGTTCTTGGCTAAGACATATGAAATGTTAAGTGGAATCAATAGGTCTCTTTTCCAATTGCATGTCATAATATAAGCAACAAGTATTTTTAATTTGCTTTGCAGTTCCATTTTTTTCTCCATTGTGGATAATCTAGGGTATAAATACTAAACCTATGATTGCACTACTAAAAAGAGCTGGACCATACATTATAGTCTTAGAGATTCGCCTATAGCAGGGTTTCTTAACTTTTCCCACATGCGACCCTTTTTTCCCCAAGAAATTTTTATGTAACCTTTTATATATATATATATATATATATATATATATATATATATATATATATATGAAAAATAGATGTACAAATCAAATATTCAGTGATAATAATCATTTCACAACCCCTACATTCAATAATGAGAACCTGTATGGGATTCTCATTTTAGAAGATAAGAGTTACAGAATTGATTTTTCCAAGGATAGCCAACCAATGTGCATCAGATATGAGACTGGAATCCAGATATTTCTGGCTCTGAGGATCTCTACCACTACAGTACGTTACTTCTCATATTTGCTGCAGATAGTTAGGACAATTTCTTTTGATTATCCAGGATCTCCTTGAGGAATCCCATAGTATTCCGGGAATCAAGGCAATTAGCATGATGTTGTTATGACCAGGACTGTCTGGGAAAAATCACCATCAAGAGCTTAGCCTTCTTATATTTCAAGCCTATACAAGATATGCCCCCTTGTCACTAGTTAGAACTTTGGGTATACATAAATTTCTCTGTTTTAAGTCCCTTAGTAAAAACTTAATAGCTTTGGATTAGTAAATTTTTAACAAAGTAAGCTATGTAGTCTATTGTAGACTCTTGGACAATTTTAAGATATTGCAGATGACATGTTTTAGAGGAGCAAATGTTTTTGCTCTACTGGATCATGCTTTTGTAATACAAACAGACACAAAATAAACATACCAGGCTTCTTTTATCCTCTACATTTCATAATCAACCATGAGAATTTTTAAATGTGGTCTGCTGTAACTAGGTTATAGAAAAATCTCTCTCATAACTTGGTAAACTATACTCTCAGAACATCACATCATTGTTTATTGTCATCAAGATTTTACAAGGTAAGATAGTAGGTAGTCGTTTAGGGTAGAAGTTGATGATGTCTTATTAGTCAGCCTTTTTGTTATCAGTGCTCCTATCCAGGTTTTTTTTCCTTTTTTCTTTCTTTTTTTTGGAACCAGATTACTTTCAAACTCAATCCTTAAGCACTTTTAAAGATGTATTGCTCTATTACAGATTTCTCCTAAGTGTTCTTGGTTATTTGCAGCTGGTTTCCTTGACAATTTTCTAAAGTACACTTTCTATTGCATTATAATAAGTATAACAAGTAATGATGTACTAATATTGTCCCAATCTAGTAGATCCTCCTAGTGTTTCTAATGAAAAGATTTTGGTTCCCCCAAAAAAATTAGCAGATCTATTCCATTTTATATCAATATCTAGCCCAGTCTATATCCATATCTAGCCAATATCTGGCTTAGGGGATTCTTGTGTCGCAGATCTCTGCCATCTTGTTTTCTGCTCTACTTCATTTTACCATTTAGTTAGATATTACCACTTGTAATATTTCACAATCTCAGAATCGATTAAAACAAATTTGTTCTAAACATCTGCTGTTTTTGACTACTGTGATACTCCAGTTTGTCAAGGAGTACAAATGGATGCTGGTCAATATTGTTTCTGCACTTCTCCCAGCTCCCCATTATGGCAACTGTTTTGTATTGAACTTCTCTAACAAACCGTGACAGAGTTAATGTATTCTTTTTATCTGCATTTCTCTTTTTCCTGAGTTTTTCCCAATTCTTTTTTAAACTGTTTATAACTGCTGTATCATAGTCAGGGCTTTCCTTTCATCTTCAGCCTTTCTTCCACTCTGGTCCTGCCTTTGATATCTGCTCTAACTGAACTAATTTTACATGCCACAAATTCATGAAATGACGGTCCTAGCTTTAATTCTTCATTCCCAGGCTTATTCACCTCCAGCCAATTTCATTCATGGCAATACTGTTTGGCAAAGAACGCATCTGGAATGAAGAAGGAAGGGAAAAAGGAAGGAGTAGAGGGGGAAAGGGAGAGAAGACAGAAAAAAGAAAAAGGGGAGATGGAAAGAGAAGAGAGTTCTTTTTGTCTATAGCTTTTTTTTTTCAAAATTCCCAAGAATAAATACTTCTAACTGATCTTCTGAACATGTTACAGCCATTTCTTCACCATACTTTGGCTCAGTGGTGACCTTGAAAACCTAAATATTCCAACAGCAACCGAATTGTATTCTTTCCTCATAAAAACCTCACCTTGGAAGGATAGAACATAGGGCAGAAGAGCTTAGCAACAGCTCCACTCCACAAAAGATGATTTCTTTCAAGAGAAGTTTGGGACCACAGTAAAAAAAATGTCCCTTTGTCCTTAGTGTTTTTAAGATGATACATCTGATTCAACAGCTCTCACACTCCATGAAGCTCTCATTGACATCAATAGGCATTATGCATGGGAGAGGGCAGCAGGAGCTGGCTCATTATCTCTATCCTAAGCCAAGAGAAATGCAGCAATAATAGTCCTGGGCTTTCTTCAAGCTTTTAACTGGTGTTGGAAACATAAAAACATTACAGCTCTTAGTCTGAGTAGGAGAACTCTTTCTACTTGGCAGGGGGGAATCAAATATTATTTGACGAGTTAGGTTATAGGATAGAATGTAAAGGGGATGGGAGGAAATGGTGAGACCCTAAACAGTTATTTATAAAACTGGCAAATTAAGTCAGGCTTGCTACCAGCCCCTATATCTGAGCTTTAAAGCTACTTAATTCTTAATCAGGAAATATTAGCCTGGAAAAAACAAGAGCTCTATTACAGGTAAAATATTGTGTGATTATAAAGAGCGCCATAAAAGGCTCGCTGCTGTCATCCCTTAATCCAGAAAACTGAAGCTTTTTCTTATTCTCAACTATAATGGTTCCAGGATCAAAATGCAATTTATGGATAAGTTTCAAGGCTCAGTAATTGGAATCAAGAGGAACATTCACCCAGATCATTTAAATATTTCAATTATTGTCACTCTTTAACTTAGCTCTACTCAAAAGGCAATGTAACCACCATTGTGAATCGTTTGCCCTACCTGAGCTGGTTCCGAAAAGAGCTGGTATTTAATAGTGTTTTTTAACATTTGCAGAGTGATTTACATGGTAGCTCATTTGATTCTCATCACAGCTATAGACAGGGAGTGTTATTCCCCATTTCACTGGTGAAAAAAAAATGGGGACTGAAAGATATTAAATGACTTATCCAGGGTCACATGACTGGCAAATAACTGAAGTAGAATTTTAATTCTGGTCTTCCTCACTCCAAGCCATCAAATTTTTATTTCTACCCTCCAAACATAAAGGTGTAAAATTGTGTGTGTGTGTGTGTGTGTTTCCCTAAGGCAACAATCCCAACAATCCCCTCTCTACCTATGTACTGTAAAAAACCAATGATGTCTAGTAACTGAGTTTATCATTTCACTCTGCTCTGTCAAGTTCCTTTTTCTTAAATAAAAGATCATCCTGATATCATCTGTCTTGCATCAGGATCACCCTTTCAAGAAAATGCTCTTTTAATCGAGCACTGGCTTCCGGAAGTATGATTTATCATGTATATTTGCAAAGTGCTTTCCTCAGCCATCTAGTCATTTATACTTACATGACTCCTAGAAGACTGAGCTTGGTCAGACCATTTATTTTCTCAGGTATTATAAACCCCACCAAGATAAACCGGAGCTCGGAAAAACTGTGGCTTCCCTAAGGTCAGATGTTAGTAAGTGAAGCCTTCTGTTTCTTGGGATAACTCACAAAGCTCTTTTTATTTATTTATTTATTTATTTATTTATTTATTTATTTATTTATTTATTTATTTATTTTTGGTAGGCAAGCTACTCAAAGATGTTCTTCTTGTGGTTCTTCCAGATTTACTGCAGCTAATTTTTTTTAATTCTCTTCCACTCCTCCCCCTATACACACACACACACACACACACACACACACATATGCATGCACATACACACACACACATGCAGACACACATACACAAGTTTTGTTATTCATTCTAGCATAGTGGCTAGATTTATTCAAGTATTCAGTTGACAATCTGTAGATCAGTCTTTTCTTTGCTGTCCAAGGAAATCTCCAGACAACCACCTGCCTTGCCACAGCACCTTCAATAAGATTCTCCTTATTTGCAGTCTTCCTACTCAAGTATAATATGCCAAATCCTCTCCCACCTTCCAGGACTTATTTCTACATTACGTAGAAATTTTGAGTTATTATAAAGGGTATCACCAAAGGCAAGGAGTCACCATTTTGTTCATTCTCTAGTATAATGGTTTCAACATCACAACATAATTCATGAATATATAACAAGTGTTAGTTATTGGAATCAAGAAGAAAATGATTTAGGGGCAGCTAGGTGGTGCAGTGGATAGAGCACCAGCCTTGAATTCAGGAGGACCCGAGTTCGAATCTGGCCTCAGACACTTAACACTTCCTAGCTGTGTGACCCTGGGCAAGTCACTTAACCCCAGCCTAAAATTAAAAAAAAAAAAAAAAAAAAAAAAAAGAAGAAGAGAATGATTTAACCCAGATCATTTAATGATCTAAATAAACTCATGTACTAATATATAATAACCTATACTAATATTATATGCATATTACATTCTATTTGCAATATATACTATATATTATTATTATTATTATTATTATTATTATTAACATACATCCTCTGTACTATATCTCCTATTATTCTTGGAAATTCTGACACATAAGCCAGCAACTCATCAGACACAATGTGTTCCAGTTTCTCACAATGGTAGACTCTGATGATCACCATTTTTGCTTCTCATCAGCCCCAGATGCTTATATCTGGGAGCACATTTGTCCTCAGCGTTGCTCTACTTCTAGGAGGAATGGGAAACCTTATATTCCATCTCTGTTCACAGCCTCCAAATCCACAATTGAAAGGGACCTCAGAGATCACCCCAGAGAAACGTAGACCAGCACAGACATCCCTTCCACGATGCCCCCCCCAACAAAAGCCTGTGATTGAATTCTTCAAATGCTAACATACTCACTTCTTCCAGGGGCAGTCTATTCCATATTTGGCCAAATCATAATTTTAGGAAGTTTTATACTACTGGGGTTAAAATTGGTCTCTTAGCAACAGAAATCCATACTCCTGCTTTTTCCTTCTAGGGTCAGACCTCCTTAGATTTAACACTCCTACTTATTTTCAAATTCAGATCCTTGCCTTTGCCTTCCCCCCGGGTGAAGGCATTAACCCTTTTCACTTTATCCTCAAGATTCCACCCAGAATCATCCCATCTTAAAGCTGGAAGGCTCTAGGTGAGCAGAGTTGGACCCCTTCATTTTAGAACAACAGCACCTGAAGCCCATGGAGGCTAACTAATTTGCATAATCATACAAGTACTTGGTGGCAGAACGCCAGAACTTCCAGGTTTCCTGATTATGATCCAAATGTTCCTTCTACTATACTATACCACATATATATATGTGTGTGTGTGTATATATATATATATATATATATATATATATATATATATATATATATATATATATATATATATGTATATACATATATATATATATATATGGAGAATATTAGACTATATGGGGAAAAGTAAAGAATAGAGTAAATAGATACGTGCTTGGGAACATTGATGTTTAAAAACAGTGAAGAATTGAACTAGCTAAGTTGGATGAAGCTGAATTGCCATGAAATTATAGAAAGTCTTGCTTGCCAAATTGAGGAGGTTGGACTTTCCTCCATAGGCAAGTCAGAGACGGTGAGCATTCTAGAATAGGGAAAGACATGAAAAACATGGAGTTGGAGGAAAATCAACTCGCAATATAAAGTAGATTATGGCATAATGGATTGTTTTAATGTAATAATTGGTTTCCATATCCAGACTCTCTGCTCACCACCAATTCATCCTATCCATTATGACTATATAAATATTTTTAATAACCTTTAGGCTTAAAACAAGCTAACTATTATAACTTAGATATTCTTTTGGGATTGCCTGAGTCTCGAAAGGGTTTAATAATGTTCCCATGATAATAAAGGGAGTAGTATGTGTCAATAATAGGACATAATCTAGTTTTTCCTGAAATAAACATTGTTATTCACTTCACCAAAATATACTACCTTGACAATGCTACAGAATTTTAGACTCCTGGCATTGAAGGCAGAGACCCCTACCATATCACCATAGAGTTAGAGGCTCCACAGTAAGTGTTCAGTAAATCCGTTGAGTAGTCAGTCCTCTCTGACTCTTCCTGATCTCACAAATCAGCCCCTTCCATCCACCATCTCTCAGAGTTGACTATGCAGCCTTGGAGGCTAAGATGCAACAAACTATGGATTAGTTCTCTGCCACTTGGGCTATTTTTGACCCACCAATGAATACCCAGAAAACAGAAGTTCTCCCAGCCAGTAACATACCACCCGTATATATAAACCTCAGTTACCACAAATAGGGAGATTATGGATGCTATGGATAAGCTAGCGAGCTTTCCAGGGATGTACCCGGAGATAATGAGGTTGATACATGCCCAGCCAGAGCTAGCTCATTGTTTGGGAGGTTGTTCAGAAGGAAAGTGTGGGACAGAAGTAGCTTTGGGCCGTCTGCCAAATTTGAGGTCCACAGAGCCATTGTGTCGGCTCATTGTTGGGAAACCATGAAACACAGAGCACCATGCCGGGAAACCGAAGGGCTTCCATTTAAATTCCCCCAGCAAGATTCTGAAGAGCACCTGGTAGAATAAGGGAGGGGACACTGGAGCCCTTTAATGAGCTGAACTGCCAAATATTCATGAATATCAGGGTCAGCAAACAATGCAACTCTGATGCGCTGAACATGTTCAAATGTCAAAAGTACATTTGCCTAAAAGGTCTTTTACAGAGAACATACACAAGGCAAACGCTTGTATGGAGGTCGGAAGAAGGAATATAAGGACATTCTCATGGTCTTCTAAGGAGCTCTGGAACCACTTGTGAGACATGGGAGTCACTGGCCTGGGATCACTCAACATGATGCACCCGCACCCAAGAGATCAGCGGACTCTAGGAGCAACACAGAACTACAGGAGCTCGAAGGAAACACAAGACACACAAATTCAGAGCCCTCCAAGCTCTAAATGTTTACATGGACCATTTGCGCCTGGCCTATGGTGGAGCCTTCCAAGCTCCTTTTGCCTTTACCAGCCACAGTCAGACACACTGGACTTTGACCCCAATGTGGTGATGTCATTGTGGCCTTCTTCAAAAATGAAGGACAACAGCCAACCAATCACATGCAGTCTGTCCGAGCTCATGGTTGTTGTTTCCATGACATTATCTGTCCCCTTCTCGTTTTGTCTCTAGCTATTTCCAAAAGCAGGTTCTTTTTTAATGAATCCTTTTGAATGAATCCTGCCTGTCTTCTCACCATGTGGCTAAAGCTTTCATTAAATATTGATTGATATTCAGTAAATAAACATTTATTCGAATTCAGGATTTCCCCAATGTGAGGGAAATATAAGTTATAACAGGGCCTAAAACTCTTAAAAATTATACCCAATCCGCAAGTATCATAGGGATCTTTTTAGTTCTCTCTATGAAGATTGTCCAGGTCTAGACATAAGTCAGGTCGATGAATGTCCGGAGGCCCTTCTGTTTTAAGAGCATACATTCTCAGATTTGTAGCTGGGAGGAACTTCACAGGGATTCAAATCCACACTCTTCTTCTTGTACATGAAGAAACTGACATTTAGAGAGATTATAGTGTCTCTCCCAAAGTCATATGGTTTAGTAAATAGCAGAGCCAAGATCTAAATCCAGGACTAATATTCCAGATCCAATCCTTTTTGAACTGAAACATTTCATAAGCCATTAATCAACTTTTTTTTTTTTTGCTAAATAAAACATCTTTTACTTAATAACTTAAAGTAGGGTATAAACCCTAAGGCTAAGGAGAATATTAATTTTCTTTAATTTCTGTGATTCTCTAACTGTAGAGAACTGCTAACAGAGAGTTCAAAAGTTATGGTTGATCAATCCACACCTCTTAAATTGATATTGACTTTTAAAATGATGAACTACTTTTACCTCATCATCTAATTTCATGTCATATATCTCTAAGTATTTTTTTTTAAGAAAGTGGGAGAATTGGTAATACCATTAAGAGGAGCACCTGGCCCAGTGCCTCCCCACAGTTATTTTCAACTCTTGCCTCCCCACAGTTATTTTCAACTCTTTCCTCCCATGAAATTCCCATAGCCAATCAGTTGTCAATCCTTGACAGTTAAATCTTTCCCTTCTGACTCCCTCTTTATTCACACATCTTGGTATTTATTCACACCAGAGACTCCCATCACTTCTCACTTGAATTACTATAATAGTATTCTAAGCAAGTAGCCAGTATAGAGGCTTATTGCTTAAGAACTTGGAGGTTCTTGCTAATGCACTTACTAATGGAGGGAGTTGGGAACTAATCAAATCATTCAAGAGAATAACTGAAACATACACAAAGGGCTACAAAAGGAGGCAAACCCTTTGAACCAACAATATGACTACTAAGCCTAAACCTCAAAAAGATGAAAAAATATAAAAAGTAAAGGACCTATCTATCTACATATGGATATATAGGTAGATAGGTAGAAAGATAAATAGATAGATAGACAGATAGGATAGGTAGGTGGGTAGATAGATGGATATATATATATATTATATATGTATACACACACAGATAGAAATATATACATACACACACACACATATATATGGAGAGAGAGAGAGAGAGAGAGAGAGAGAGAGAGAGAGAGAGAGAGAGAGAGAGAGAGAGAGAGAGAGAGAGAGAGAGAACATTTATAGCACCTTTTTTATAGTGGCACCTGGGGAATGGCTGAACAAGTTGTGGTAAATGCTTGTTATTGAATACTATTTTGCTGTAAGAAATGACAAGCAGGATGCTTTCAAAGAACCTGAAAAGATTTACATAAGCTGATTCAAAGTGAAGTGAGCAGAACCAGACTAGTACTATACACAGAACAGAAATAGTTTATTTTGATCAGCTCTGAATGATTTAGCTCTTCTCAGCAATACAGTGATCCAAGTCAATTCTGAAAGATTTATGCAAAGTTCTATCCACCTCCAGGGAAAGACCTGATAAGAGTCTGAAGAGTCTGAATATAGCTCAAAGCATAGTGTTCTTTTTATTTTGTTTTGTGGGAAGGGATGGTCTGTGTTGCCCTTTCACAACATCACTAACACAGAAATCTGTTTTCAGTGGCTATGTATGTATAACCTATATTAAATTTTTGATTTCTCAATAAGGGGGAGAACGGAGGGAGGGAGAAAATTTGGAATTCAAAGTTTGAAAAAAAAGTGAAGAAAAAAAGAAAATTAATTGCAGGGTCTTCGTAGGATAAAATACATGGCTTCTTTGTCTTTCAAGTTATTTTTCTTCTTCAAATAACCTTCTATAACTCATCTTTGTACAAGTAATATTCCTTAGCAGACAATGTTTTCCATTTTTTAATCTTTTGTTTATCTAGCAGAGTGCTTTACATACAGAAGGTGTTTAATAAATGTTTGTTGAATTAGTTGAGTGAATAAATCCTTGTGCTTATTGTACATTTCATCTCCCATGTCTATGTTCATCTCTGTCTCCCTCTATCTCTCTAGATATCTCTCTGTCACTCTCTTGTCTCTCTATGTGTCTCTTTCTCAGTCTTTCTTTCTCTCCCCTTCTCTCTCTCACTCCCTTCTCTCCCTCTTTCCCTCTCTTTCTCCCTCTCCCTCCTCCTCTTCATCCATGTATCTGTCTCCACCTGTCTCTGTTTCTCACTCTCTCTCCCCCCTTTAAAGAAGTTCTAAAAGACACAGCCTTTATTTTGATCATAGCAAAAGATATTCACACATTCCTTGGTCAAATAATCTTCAAAATAATCCATGATGATCTATACATCTGAGATTTATTCCCAGAAGAGACTGGTTCCTAGAAAAGTATTTCCCCTGTATTTGGCCTATGGCTTCTCTTTTATTTAAATATCACAGTCTGATTAAATATGATTTTCACTACTTTCAGATTCATAGGGAAAAAAGAATCCTTTTCCAACTATCAAAGATCCATCCAATCCCTAAATCATGGTATCATTCAAAATGGCTATATGTGGTTTGGAAACCATCGTCAAATCCTTTGCAGAGTTTTTCCAAATCTTTGATAATTAGGCTTATACGAATTCTATTCAACCTCCTAAATCTTCATTGGTAATTCAATCAACAACCATTTAGCAGGCAAATGTGATAAAGAGACAAACATAAAACAAACCTACTCTCAAGGAACTTAAATTTCATCCCCTTGACCATCACAATCTATATCCATTTACTGCACAAAAAATGGGAAAAATAGTATTACCTCATATCCCCCAAATCACCCTACCAAACTCGGGTTATATTGAACAAATTAATGGGACAGTTATCCTCCCAGTGTGGGACTATGTGCTGAGCTCTCGAGGGAATGACAATCCCACAGGGTCTGCACCCCATTTCTAAATGAATGGAAAGGAAACCACCCATAGTCTACTAAAGGTAGAGGGAAGAACTTATCATATTGGAGTTCCCAAAGCCTTCCTGAACAAAGCACCTTACAAAAGCTAAAGATCTATATAAAATGAACTATGAATATTGCTCTCAATCTCCATGTTCTCTGTCCCACAAAAAGAAGCATATGCTATTTTTCTAATAAAATTGAATTTCAAACATTTTAAATCAAATTAAGGGGGGGATTTTTTATCATATCCCTTGTGATAACTGGGGCCAAATCAAGCTGCAGCAAAACCAAGAATGTGAAACTTTACTTTCAATTTTAGTTTAAAATCCATTTCCTAATTTAAGATAAAAAATTTCTACCCTTCTGGGAGTACATGACTATTAAACTATATGTCAAATATAATAGGCTAATTATCTACACAAATGTCTTTCCAAGAGAAGGTGATAATTCTATGCCCTTGATTAATTTCTTTTAGATTGTATTTGTCACTAGATTATATTTTGCAAGCAATTTTAAATGTATAAACAAAGGATTAGTTCTCCCAACTCAACTCAGAAATATCTAGAGTTTTGAAAAAGGGGAACACATCAAATTAAATGAAATTTTAAACAAATTTACGGTATTTTTGGTTTGCTTATTATGGAAAAGGCATTGAAGAAACAAGTATAAAGAATAGCCATTTCAAAGTGGATATCTTTAACATTAAGAAAATCCAACTCACTTCCAGTTGATCAATGATGGACAGAAACAACTACACCCAGAGAAGGAACACTGGGAAGTGAATGTAAATTGTTAGCACTACTGTCTATCTATCCAGGTTACTTATACCTTCGGAATCTAATACTTAATGTGCAACAAGAAAATGGTATTTACACACATATATTGTATCTAGGTTATACTGTAACACATGTAAAATGTATGGTATTGCCTGTCATCTAGGGGAGGGAGTAGAGGGAGGGAGGGGAAAATTTGGAAAAATGAATACAAGGGATAATGTCATAAAAAATTACTCATGCATATATACTGTCAAAAATATAAATAAAATTAAAAAAAAAGAATAGCCATCTCTGTTTTCACAGAGTATGCTTGAGGGACCTAGAAATACAAATTTAGAATACAAGTTAGAAATTAATTTACATAGTTGAATTCTGCAAAAGGTATTGATGTGGGTCTCTGTTGGCAAGCTTCCAATCAGTTTAGGATGGAGACTTGACGAGCTACTGCTGTTTAAAAGAAAAGCATCACCTGATTTCCAATGTTCTAGTGAAGAACCTTTCCAGGCTTAGTTTAATAGTTTTAAGATGACACACAGAAAGTCCTTTGTGAAGCTCCTACTAGGGGTCTTTTAAATTTTGTAGAATGTCTAAGTAGGGACTACAAGAGAAAGTCTCAAAAGTACACGGCAACCTCTGTGCCACATTAAAGCTTCAGAATTGCTGCTGTTGATTTTGTTGTTTTTCCTTTGTTCTGGAAGAGGACATGATATCCAAATGAACTGGATTTCAGCATGGGAGGGCTGTTTAAGGCTACCTTCTCAGAGCTTTAGAATAGGACATTAGTGAAAAAATTACACATACAGAAACGGCCTGATATAAGGCCCAAAGAGTTTTAAAGAAGAAATAATCACTTATAACTAGGAAAATCCTGGAAGGATGATGTCAAAGGTAATATCTGAGCTGAGTTTTCAAGGATGAGAGAAGTTTTAATGGATAAGACGAGAAGTAGGGGGAAATGAAATTTCTCAAATGATGTGCAAATGTATGCAAATAGAAGGATTTCCATATTTGACATATAGTTTAATAATCATGTATTCCCAGAAGGTAAGAAAATTTTATCTTAAATTAGGAGCTTTTAAATTAAAATTGAAAGCAGAGATTCACATTCCTAGTTTTGCTGCATCTTGATTTGGACCCAGTAATCACAAAGGATCTGATAAAATCTTCCCCTCCTAAATTTGACTTAACATGTTTAAAATTTGATTTTATCAAAGAAATAGCATGTTATTTTTAAAATATGTATTTCTATTTCTCCATCTGTAAATGCTGATAGTTGGAATAAATTGTGTCGTTGATCTTTTTTCAACTTTTAATCCTATGATTAATCTCTGGAAAAACCAACAGGAAGAAGGTATAGAATTCATATACGTGAAAGATTCCTGAAAAATTACTTGCTTACCAGCCATTAATTTTTCCTTTTGGAAACATCACAAGTAATTCAAAGCAATTAAGAAGAGTTTGTCAGTCTCCTTACTTTGCCTGACCTTGCTGAAAATTGGTTAAGACTGGGATCTCATCAGTGAATTTAGGAGAAAATAAAAGGGATGGGGTTTAAATAGGACAGCAAATGAAAAAGAAAATAGGGCATAATAAATAAAATTGACTGTCAAATGCTCACAATTCAGATTTTTTGAAAAAATAGAAACCAAGTAATATTTCTTTTTAAAATTAATTTTATAATTATAATTTTTTGACAGTACATATGCATGAGTAATTTTTTATAACATTATCCCTTGCATTCATTTTTCCAAATTTTCCCCTCCTGCCCTCTACTCCCTACCCTAGATGACAGGCAATCCCATACATTTTACATATGTTACAGTATAACTAGATACAATATATGTGTGTAAATCCAATTTTCTTGTTGCATGTTAAGAATTGGATTTCAAAGGTATAAGTAACCTGGGTAGATAGACAGTAGTGCTAACAGTTTACATTCACTTCCCAGTGTTCCTTCTCTGGGTGTATTTATTTCTGTCCATCATTGATCAACTGGAAGTGAGTTGGATCTTCTTTATGTTGACGATATCCACTTCCATCAGAATACATCTTCATACAGCATTGTTGTTGAAGTGTATAGTGCTCAGCATCAGTTCATGCAAGTCTCTCCAAACCTCTCTGTATTCCTCCTGCTGGTCATTTCTTACAGAGCAATAATATTCCATAATCTTCATATACCATAATTTACCCAACCATTCTCCAATTGATGGACATCCATTCATTTTCCAGTTTCTAGCCACTATGAAAAGGGCTGCCACAAACATTTTGGCAGACATTCAGTGCTCTTGGATAGGCCCAGCGAATATAATAAAGATGACAATACTTCCCAAACTAATCTATTTATTTAGTGCTATACCAATCAGACTCCCAAGAAACTATTTTAATGACCTAGGAAAAACAACAACAAAATTCATATGGAAGAATAAAAGGTCGAGAATTTCAAGGGAATTAATGAAAAAAAAGGCAGATAAAGGTGGTCTAGGTGTACTTGATCTAAAGCTACATTATATAGCAGCAGTCACCAAAACCATTTGGTATTGGCTAAGAAACAGACCAGTCGATCGGTGGAACAGATTAGATACAAAGGACAAAAAAGAGTACAACTATAGTAATTTAGTGTTTGACAAACCCAAAGATAACAACATTTGGGATAAAAATTCATTATTTGAAAAAAAACTGTTGGGAAAACTGGAAATTAGTATGGCAGAAATTAGATATGGATCCACACTTAACACCATATACCAAGATAAGATCAAAATGGGTCCATGATTTAGGCATAAAGAATGAAATCATAAACAGATTAGAGGAACAGAGGATAGTCTACCTCTCAGACTTGTGGAGGAGGAAGGAATTTATGACCAGAGGAGAACTAGAGATCATTATTGATCACAAAATAGAAGATTTTGATTACATCAAACTAAAAAGTTTCTGTACAAACAAAACTAATGCAAACAAGATTAGAAGGGAAGTAACAAATTGGGAAAATATTTTTACAGTTAAAAGTTCTGATAAAAGTCTCATTTCCAAAATATATAGAGAACTGACCCTAATTTATAAGAAATCAAACCATTCTCCAATTGATAAACAGTCAAAGGATATGAACAGACAATTCTCAGATAATGAAATTGAAATTATATCCACTCATATGAAAGAGTGTTCCAAATCACTACTGATCAGAGAAATGCAAATTAAGACAACTCTGAGATATCATTACACATCTGTCAGATTGGCTAAGATGACAGGAACAAATAATGATGAATGGTGGAGGGGCTGTGGGAAAACTGCAACACTAATGCATTGTTGGTGGAGTTGTGAAAGAATCCGGCCATTCTGGAAAGCAATTTGGAATTATGCCCCAAAAGTTATCAAACTGTGCATACCTTTGATCCAGCAGTGCTACTCCTGGGCTTATATCCCAAAGAAATACTAAAGAGCGGAAAGGGATCTGTATGTGCCAAAATGTTTGTGGCAGCTCTTTTTTTTTTAAGATTCCTAATCTTTATTTTTTATTATTATTATAGCTTTTTACTGACACAACATATGCATGGGTAATTTTTCAACATTGACCCTTGCAAACACTTCTGTTCCAACTCTTTCCTTCCTTCCCTCCATCCTCTCCCCTAGATGGCAGGCATTCTCACACATGTTAAACATGTTAAAGTACATTTTAAATACAATACATATGTACATAATTATACAGTTCTCTTGTTGCACAAGAAAAATCAGATTTAGAAAGGTAAAAACAACCTGGGAAGATAAACAAAAATGCAAGCAGTTCACACTCATTTCCCAGTATCCTTTTGCTAAAGTGAGTAAGTATCTCAATGATCCATGCTGAATCCACTAGAATAGATTACAACCTATGCATAGGTTCCCATACTGTATGACCGTTCTGCATGCTTTTATAGAGCCCCTATAAACTGTACAAGACAAACTTCCTCCAAGTCTTAGAGATATAGACCTATAGAGATAAATATAGGTAAATTAGATATACCCATAATGCATGTGTGTACGTGTATGTGTGTGTATAATGTATATATTCAAATATATGTGTCTACTTTGTTGTGTGTGTATGTGTACATGTATGTATATTGTATGGAAGTTAAAGCAGGCCTGTGACTGCCCATTGATTAGATTTCACTTTCACCAAGACATTGGCTCAACTTTTCTGATCATAAATTTATTATGAAGCAAACAATTTAGAGCAGTACATGCAACTTCTTTTGCTGATAGCAGTATACAAAGACATTTTCTAACCATCTTAAAGTTTTGTTTTAATATTTTTTTAAAATATTCAAGCCACTGAACTACTCTATTAAGAGAGATGGAGGATAAAGAGAGGAAGAAAGAGAGATTTATTATATGAGAGGTTTATTTATACTCTCTATAATATATATCTATAAAGATGTATAAATGTGGATAGATGAGTCTATATAAATTAGCATTTATATAACACTTGAAGGTTTGCAAAGTGCCTTACAAATACTATTTCATCTTATCCTTACAACAACCCTGAGACCAAAGTGATTTTATTATCCCTAATTTACAAATGAGCAAACTCAAGTCCATAAGCTCTTTTGGATCCAGATACTTACACTCCTCTCCACTGGCGTTTATTTACCCCCTTTTTGTGAGGAGCAATAAAGCTTTGTGACTTCTTCAGTAAAAACTCTGCCAACAATGAAACAGTGAGACTTTAAGGAAGATGAGTTTAAATGTCTAAGGCTCAATTTGAACTCATCTTCCTAAAAGCTTAATATAGTAGGAACTTAATAAATGTCTATTGCTTTGTTAAATGACTGACAAGATACAATACTCCAGCCACTACCTCCACTCAGCAAATAGTATTACAAGTCCTTCTGTTATTGAGGTTCAGATTAAACCAGCTATGGTCAGTTTGAAGAGAAAAGAAAGAAAGCATAACAAAACCAAATCTGTTT
Source organism: Sminthopsis crassicaudata (assembly GCF_048593235.1). Lineage (NCBI taxonomy): Eukaryota > Metazoa > Chordata > Mammalia > Dasyuromorphia > Dasyuridae > Sminthopsis > Sminthopsis crassicaudata. The sequence goes on along the minus strand of NC_133622.1, from coordinate 18,509,966 downwards.
TCTACCTGCTGGCAATTTTGTTGTAAAAACTCTTGACAGAGCAGTCCAGCAATACAGACTTGGTATAAAGCCAGAATTAGGAATGTGTAAAGAAGGCAGTACTCTAAATTGCAACTTGAAAGAAAAATAATGTCATGCTTTTTAATACATTTTTATAAATGCATGCATTTTATATGGTATTTATATTGCTAATTGTAGTTTTTATATCTCTACTAGTTCTAAATATTTCTTTCCTCTCTTATGCTCAATAGTTTTTTTCTGATAACTAAGATTAAAAAATAATAAATAGAAATAAAGAGCAGTTTAGCAAAATAAATAAATAAATAAATAAATCAACTGTTTTAACATATACATGATATTCTATATCCAGAGTCCCTATCTCTGTAAGGAGATGAGAGAGGTACATTTTTCTCAATTTTTTTTCCTGTACTAAAATTGGTAATTATTACATAGCATAGTTATTTTTTTAATTCTTTCCATGTATGTTGTTGGATATTTTCCATGAATACTTTCAAGATCCTTATTTATTCAGTCTGAATCAGTTTATATAAATCTTCTTATACTTCTCTGAAATTTTTATATTCATTGTTTCTATGGCACAGTGGCATTCCATTATATCCCCATACTACAATTCATTTTGCCAATCCTCATTGTATCCAAAAAATGGTGCTATGAGGATACACTTTTAATCTCAGAAAATTATATTCTTGGAGGGGGGAAGTGAAAGGTTGCTATATTTATTTTATGATAAGTCACATAAAGGCTCTAATTTTCTTAGGAAAAGTAGCTAATACAGGAAGAAAGTAGCATGCACAGTCTTAGCCTTAACTGTGGTTGGGAATTATCTTTGGATTCAATCCCTGTGGCTTCCTATTACTGTGTCATCAAATGATGCAGTGCTCCCTCTGCCAAATGCGTTAGGCAAAGTTAGGTAGATTGAAAGGGACTCAGTAATTGTTGCAAGTCAATAAGGAAGTCTACTATGTGAAATTGGGTTTATTTGATACCTTAATAGTTTAATAGAAATTAAGCAAGTAACCATTTTCTCTTCCCAGTTGATAGACTTCAGAAATAAAACTAACAAACAGGTATCCAAAGATATGTTGAGTATAGATAGAAGTGTATAAAATGCATTGAGTATCTTTAAAAAGGGAGAAGGGTGATGTTTGTCTGTCCCTCCTTCCCCATCTATATCTGTCTGTTTCCTTCTCTATCTCTCTCTCAAACACACATCCATACACCCTTCAAAATCCTCCAGATACTTTCATAAAAACAAGACCATTTCATCCTTACAATTAAAACTAACCATGCAATATTTTGAAAAAAAATTACATATATATGCATATACATGTATATATATATACATGTATATATATAAGGTAGATTTAAAATTCAGTAAAACCTTACTCAAAGGGAAAAGATGCCAAGAATAATGGTAATTTTACTCCATGTGACCTTTCATATGGCTTTTCTGAGCCATGTTCTATGAAAGGAGATTGTTAAACTAGATGAGTTCTAAGATCCCTCTCTCCTTTAAAAAAAAGTTAGAATCAAATGATCTTAGAAATGATTTCTAAGATCCCTTATTTTATACATGAGGAAACTAAACTAAGAGTGTTCAAGTTACTTGCCAAAGGTTGCACAAGTTTTAAGTAGCCAATCCATAATTTCAACCCAGATCCTCTGATGAGAAATTTGGTTTTATGATCCCACTTTAACACAGATATTTTATACAACATCATATGATGTAAAGGGCTAGAACTGAGCAAATGCACTTGGATAATGGAGCACGTGAGACTAGTTGCCAATTGGACAGTTCCCTATTAACTTGCTTGAAGGTTGACCCTCCCCAGCTGTTCTGTGATGACTTGATTGGTGGGACAAAGAGGGGGAAGTGATGTGTGTGGGGAGAGGAGGGGGAGGAAATTGAGGCCCTCTCCCTCTCCCTCTCCCCTCTCCCCTCTCCCCTCTCCCCTCTCCCCTCTCCCCTCTCCCCTCTCCCCTCTCCCTCTCCCTCTCCCTCTCCCTCTCTCCCTCTCTCCCTCTCTCCCTCTCTCCCTCTCTCCCTCTCTCCCTCTCTCCCTCTCTCCCTCTCTCCCTCTCTCCCTCTCTCCCTCTCTCCCTCTCTCCCTCTCTCCCTCTCTCCCTCTCTCCCTCTCTCCCTCTCTCCCTCTCTCTCTCTCGGCAGTTGAGAGAGGAAGGTGTGTGTGGAGATTGCTGGATCTAATCCCCTGACCTTAACCGTAAAAGACCAAGAATAAAGACTTTTGGTGATCCTGACTCCAGCTGATTTCTGGGAAGACAGAGTTCCAGCAATATACCATTGGTTGATTCATAACCTTTAAAACTACCATACACAGAAAAAAAGCCAATATATATGACTGCAGGATAAAGGGGGAGGAATGGTTCATATTATGAGATCTAGGTTAACAAAGCTTTATTGCTCTTCACAAAGATAGGAAGTAAATAAGTGCCAGTGGGGAGAAGTATAAGTATATGGATCCAAGTCAACCAGAATTCCCTTGGCAGGTCATTGGTTGTAACTCAAATGTGCAGTAAGATGCCCACTGTGACCTAAAAGTCGGAGAGTTCAGACTTAATATCATTTTCATATTCTTTTTTTTAACTTTTCAAATTTTAATAGTTTTTTTTCCCCAATTACATGTCAAGACAATTTTTAGCATTCAGTTTTATAAGATAAATTTTCTTCCTCCTTCCCTTCTCTTCCTTTCTTCCTAAAATGGTACACAATCTGATATAGGTTATGCAGGAGTTATCATTTAAAACATAACTCCATATTAGTTGCAGAAGTGAAAGAAGAAACAGATGAAAAGAAAAAAAATAAAAAATAACATAAGTGAAAAAAGTTTGCTTTCATCTACATTCAGAGTTCATCAGTTCTTTAGCTAGATGTGGATACAATTTTCCTTTGTGAATACTTTGTGCTTCTTTGAGATCACTGTGTTTACTCCTCTTTCTTGTCACAGTTATTTATATGCCATTCTCTCAAATTCACCTTAGACCTGTACCTTTCTGTCTCTGTAAATTTCTTCTGTCCATACCATTAATAATAGAGTTTTTGCAGGAGTTTTGTTTTGTTTTTATGTTGTTTTAAGAATTTTACAAGCATTATCTTCCTATGTGGGGATGTTAATACTTCAACTCATGTTTTCTTTTTCATTTTCCTTTAAAAACCATTTTAAGACTTCTCTTGGGTCTTTTTGATTTTGGAGGGTTTTTTTAAAATTTGTTTAAATGTGGTCTTTTCCCTATGAAAACTTGAAATCCTCCTGTTTCATTGAATGACAATATTTTTCCTTTAAACATTATGCTTTATTTCACCAGGTAGATGATTCTTGGTTATAATTCTAGCTCCTTTGCTTCCAGAAAATCATGTTTCATGACCTCAAGTCCTTTAGTATTACATTTGCTAAGTCCTATGTAATCCTGATTGTTATGTTTGAAATGTTTCATTCTGGCCATTTTTTTTTTTTTACTTGACCTGATAGTTCTGAAATTTGACTATAATGTTCCATGTAGTTTTTATTTGGGATCTCTCTCCTGAGGTGATCAGTGGATTCTTTCAATGCCTATTTTACCCTTTGGTTCCAGGTTATCAGGGCAGTTTTCCTTAATAATTTCTTAAAAGATACTATCCAGGTAGTAACACAATTCTGACTTCTTTGACTCTCCTGGATCTATTTTTCCAGGTCAGTTGTTTTTTACAATGAGGTATTATATATTTTCTTCTCTGTTTTCATCTTTTCATTCTTTTAAATTTCTTTGATTCTCAGTGAGTCAGAGTCATTAACTTCCACGTGCACAATTCTAACTTTTAAGGAGTCATTTTCCTCAGTTAGTTTTTGTACTTCATTTTCCATTTGGCCAATTGTAATTTTTAAGAAACGGTTTTCCTTTTTCCAAGTTGTTGGCTTTTAAAAAATATAATTCTCTTAAATCACTCACATTTCTTTTTTTTAAATAATAATAGCTTTTTATTTGTCAAAATACATGCAAAAATAGTTTTCAGCATTCACCCTTGCAAAACCTTGTGTTCCAATTTTTTTCCTCCCTCCTTCCTCACCTCCCTTCTCCTCTAGATGGCAAGTAATACAACACAGGTTAAATATGTTCAATTCTTCCAAACATATTCCATATTTTTTTGTCCTGAATAAGAAAAATCAGATCAAAAAGGAAAAGAAAATGAGAGAAAAAGTAAACAAACAACAAAGGTGAAACTCCTATATTGTGATCCACACTCAGTCCCCACAATGCTCCCTATGCATGCAAATGGTTCCCTCCATCACAAGTCTATTAGAATTGGCCTAAATCACTTCATTATTGAAAAGAGCCACATTTATCACAGTTGATCATCACATAATCTTGTGCATAATGTCGTGCATAATGATCTCCGCTTCTGCTCATTTCACTTAGCATCAGCTCATGTAAGTTTCTCCAGGTCTCTCTGAAATCATCTTGCTGATCATTTTTTATAGAACAATAACATTCCATAATATTCATATATGATAATTAATTCAGCTTCTCTATCTGATGGGCATCCACTCAGGTTCCAGTTTCTTGCCACTACAAAAAGAACTACTATAAACATATTTGCATATGTGGGTCCTTTTCCCTTTTTAAAGATCTCTTTGGGATACAGACTCAGTAGAGACACTACTGGATCAAAGGGTATGCACAGTTTGATAATCCTTTGGGCATAGTTTCAGATTGTTCTCCAGAACAGTTGGATCAGTTCACAACCCCACCAACAATGCATTAGTGTCTCGGTTTTCCCACATCCCCTCCAACACTTATCATTATCTTTTCCAGTCATCTTAGCCATTCTGAGAGATTTAAAGTGATATCTCTGAGTTGTCTTAATTTGCATTTGTCTGATTAATACTGATTTAAAGCATTTCATATGACTAGAAATGGTTTTCATTTCTTTGAGAATTTATCATATCATTTGACCATTTATTAATTGGAGAATGTCTTGTGTTTTTATAAATTTGAATCAATTCTCATATATTTTAGAAATGAGGCCTTTATCAGAACCATTAGTTTTCCCCCAGTTTTCTTCTTCCCTTCTAATCTTTGTTTTATTGTTTTGTTTCTCATTTATTTTCCAAATTTGTCTTCAACTATTTCCTATGATTATAAAGTTCCTTTTTGAGCCTCTTCCATGAGCTTTTAGAGATTTGGTTCTATTAGGGCACATTTAGAGTATACCAGCTTGGTCTAATCCCAAAGCAATACATCAGATTAAGATTGATTACCTGGAATTCTAATGAAGGAATCTGTTGGGTTCTTACTAAGTGCTAAATCAGTACTTAACAATTCTCTAGTTCCAGCCTTTCCTGGTAGTTTGACTTGTGAATTCCTAAGGAAGAGCTTGAGTGCTTGGGCAGAGCAAGCTCATTGGTTGAAGTGGTTCTTCCCAGAAGCCCTTGCATTATCCCACTCCCATTCTCTGGGAGGATAAAAGAGGACAGCACTCCAGAAATAGAAGAAGTCTCTGCATTACATCAGGCTTGACGGGGCTCTCTGCAGGAAGGGAAGTCACATCTCTGTCTCTGGACAAGAGTTAAGGGCAACTGCCTGGAGACAATGGTTCTCTACAGGAAGAAGAATCTGTCAGAGAGATTTGAGTTGACACAGCAGATCTCTTCCCAGAGAGCGATCAACAGCGTCTGGAGACAACAGCACGTTACAAGAATCGCTAGGAAATAATAGATAAAAATCTACAATTGTTTTTAGAATAGTCAGCTGTCCAAATGGTTTTTCTGTTCTACACATTGTTCATCTACAATTATTTGTGCTTTTCTGAACATACATGATGTAATTGTTTTAAAATAGATGAGGTAGGTCAAAGACCTTGAAACCTACCAATGTCCTTTCAAGTATTTTCAGTCCCTCAACAAACTGTATATACTTTTGTAACTCGCATTGTTTTATATGTCTGTTCTCTTTAAGTAATTTATAATGAATCCAGTGTTTCACTTGGGTGGCAAAACATATAGTCAAGCTCTTCTGCCCTAAAAATAAAAAGACACTCAAAGATACAGTCAGCACAAAAATGAAAATCCATCAGATCCTATAATTAAATGGCACGATAGATGGCATTTAATAACAGGTCAAAGACAGAGGCTTCTCACATTCCCAAGGCAATGAAACAGTTGAGCTGGACCCAGAAATCATCTGCTCTCTAGTCCAAAGAATAGATTGAAGTCAATTTAGTGCTTCAACAGAAGGTTCAACATGAGGCCTTAAATGAGATAACACAATAGAATGATAAATGCTCTCTGAGGTGACTAATAAGTCTAAAAGAACTGAAAAATTATGACAGTTATAGCATTTGCTGCTTTTTACTAATCAACCCTGACAAGCCTACACTGGCCTTGCTAGAATTATGACATGGTTTGAATCACAATTTAAATTTGTGAGGCAAATAGCCTAAAAAAGGTATTCTGCAGGCTTCAATAAAGTCTCACTTTCCAGATGCTGGCACCAGAAGTCCACTGCTTGTTTATGACAAGCTCCAAACTGAAGAATGACTTTTTGCTGGGTAAAAATTAGAGTTTCTCTATAATAAAGCATTTTAGCCATTTATGACTAGGGGGAAAAAAAAGGAGAAACTAAAGAAGTTTGAGTTGGTTTCTGAGGTTCTAAAAGGGGAAAATGGCATTTATTTGAATGGAGAAGAAGTGAACAGTGTTCATTTTTAAACACTGAAGAAGAGCCTCACATCCGGGAAGTCTCGGGGAGGCAGCTGCAAGCCGATAGCAAACTTGATGCACAGCGAAGGTTGGAAGAAGCAGGATATCGGATGCCTGCTAATATTTATAATAGTATAGAATGCTGCTTGTTTGTGTGAGGAAATTTACAACCCAGTGATTTTCCCTACTAAGGTTATACTTATCTCTTTGCAAAGCTTGCCAGTTCCTTCCCATTCTTCCAGCTTGGGAGTCAAGGAAAGAAAAATTCACCCTGATAAACATGAACTTAAAGACAAGCCTTTGCAGAAAGATAAAGATATAACACTCCATCTACATAAAAAGTGTCCAGGAGGCAGGAAGCTGTTTAATCTCCCTCTTGGTAAACTTCCAAATCCCTTTCCATTAAGTATCTAGTGCACTTTGTACAAATGCCAATCCCCTTCAATCTCACCCCGATGTCAAATGGCATAGGAAAGTCTCCCAGTTGAGATTTCTCACTTGCAACCCTTTTGCTTCCAGTCTCCTTCAAACAAAAGCTCTGCCTCCAATTCCCAGCTGGAGAGTAGTTTCCCATGTGACATATAGCTTGGCATAGGGAAGCAGGGGAGGGGAAAAAAAGGCATTGCCATAGATCCTCCATGACATAAATTAGAGAGTTACTGTCCAATCTCATCCCCATCAAGGTTCTTGAATGTAGCCTCCCACTGAGCTAGGAGCTATTGGATTTCCATCTGTGTCTCCTACCATTGGTGGCTATTGTTTAAATAAACATGGCTTTGTATTACTTTTATGTTTTTTATTCAATACATGTTGATGCCTGGTTAAAAGGAAAGAAAATTGCAGTATTAAAAGACTAGTATTTTCAGAGTCTTGTGATGTAAATTGCTAATTTAAAACCCAAAATATTGTTAAAGTGTCTTTATTTAATGGCAGGTGATTGCAAGCTGTAATTTGCAAGCTGTAGTTGCAGATGGTAATGTTTTTCCTCTCTTTTCAGCAGTATAGTACAGTATTTACTGCAGATCTATGCAGGCACTGAACGGCCAACTGTGAAGGGAAATACTCATGAGTAAGATTAACAACACAGTGCTAGAAGGCAAAGCCCATGTTTAAGACTGGTTGAATTCTCAGTGGAGCTAGAGTCCCCTCCCCTCAGTGATGGTGGGTATTAGCTCATCTAGAGAGACTTGGAATTCGATCCAACTCATTGATAACTGGTCCCACCCAGAGATGAAACAAGGATGAGACTGCTGATGGTTTATTTTGTTTGGATTTAGATATGAATGGCAATATTCCCTTAGAGGAGAGGGGGACATGAAGGGAGGGTGAAGATGATGGAGATCCTATTAATATAAGCTGACAATTATATAGCATTCTTCATGATTTACAAAGGGTTCTTTATACGTTATCTCATGGGATCTTTAAAATGATTCTGTAAGACAAACAGCATAATGATTATCTCATTTTTATAGAACTGGAAAGCAAGAAATAAAAATATTAAATAATTTGTTCAAGGCAAGAACCACAGGTTGATGCTTAGAACAAGTATCACAAGCCATACCTTGGACAGACAATATGGAACACACACCAATTTGAAAAAAGAGGAAATAAGACACTGGGTAAGACAGACCCTGACCAGAAGCCAGAGAGTAGAGAGAAAATTTGGAGAGAGAATGAGAGACAGAGAAAGAGAAATGGAAGGAATTCACTCTCCACTGTCACCACCTTACAATGGTGGTGGTGATGGTGAAGATGGTGATGATAATAGTGGTAATGGTAGAGATGGTGATGGGGATGGTGATGGTGATGGTAGAGATGGTGATGGTCATGATGGTAGAGATGATGATTGTGATGGTGGGGATGGTGATGGTGGTAATGATGGTATGACGGTGGTGATGATGGTGATGGTGGAGATGGTGATGATAATGGTGGTAATGGTAGAGATGGTGATGGGGGTGGTGGTGGTGATGGTAGAGATGGTGATGGGGGTGGTGGTGGTGATGGTAGAGATGGTGGTGGTCATGATGGTAGAGATGATGATGGTGATGGTGGGGATGGTGATGGTGGTAATGATGGTATGACGGTGGTGATGATAGTGATGATGGAGATGGTGATGATGATGGTAGAAGAGATGGTGGTGGTGATGGCAGTGATAGTGATGATGATTGTGATGGTGGGGATGATGGTGGTAATGATGGTGATGGTGGTGGTGATGATGGTTTTGGTGGTGGTGATGGCAGTGATGGTGATGGTGATGGTGGTGATGATGGTGGTCATGATGGTGACTGTGGTGGTGGTGTTGGTATGATGGTGGTGATTGTGGTGGTGAAGGTAGTGATGATGGATGATATGATGGTGGAGATGGTGGTGATGGTGTTTTTACCTTTGTTTATGTCTGTAGAGCTTAGCATGCATAGTAAGTGTTAAAATTTTTTGAATCATAACTATTTGATGTCTTTCTAATTGAGAATTAAAAGCCATAGAATGGCTCAAGAGCCCGCTTCACAGCCCAAAAGAGCCTGATTCTGGCAGTGCCTTTGCCAGATCACTTAATTTTCAGTAAGTCCAGCCAGAGCAGGTGCCAACCTGCATCAGTTGGGCTGAGGGGAGATAATCATTATTAAGAAAAGAGTAAGATCTAAGTTTTGTTGTTGGGAGAATGATAAAGGACAAGTTTTCTTGGCACCTAAAATGAGTGTCCTATGTCTAAGCCCTGATGTCACCACCCTAATGGCATTTCTGGACCAAGGCTAGTAAGTGACTAAACTGAGATCGCATGACCGAATCATCTCAGCCCCATGCCAGGATTCACAGGAGGCAGAGGATCATCAAGGGAAAAGGCATAAAAATAGAATTTACTCAGGCCCTCAGAGGTGCCAGTTTGAAATTTACTTTTTCATATACAACTTAGCTACTTGTCCCCATCAAATGAATTCTGGGGCAACAAAATTAAGAAGTTTAATTTCATTGTGGGCCATTTCCTGCTTCCAGAACAATGCTTTGTTTTCTTTCTTTAATGCTTTAATATGTATGGGGATTTTTGTGTTAAATCACTGTTCCTAAAGTCATCGCGTTAGTTTCATCTACTTGAAAATCCAATATATGTATGTGATACAAAATAAAAAGCATAAAAAGCAAAGACTGTGGGAAGAGAGAGAGAGAGAGAGAGAGAGAGAGAGAGAGAGAGGGGGGTGGAGGGAGGGAGGGAGGGAGGGAGAGAGAGAGAGAGAGAGAGAGAGAGAGAGAGAGAGAGAGAGAGAGAGAGAGAGAGAGAGAGAGAGAGAGGAGGGAGGGAGGGAGATAATCATAGGCAAGTGAAGAAATTTTTCTGGGTCTCAGTTTCATCATCTGTATGGGAATACATTATATCTCAGGTACCCACCAGACTAAATATTCCATGACTCAAGAATGAGTTGGAGACCATCAGAACATTTTCAACTCTAAAACTCTGGGGAGAGGGTAGGGCTCCAACAACACAATTAAGAACCTCTTCCCTTCCTACAATTCTTTGTCTAGACTAAACTCATTTAATTCCAGTGAAGCTTCCATGGAAAGCACTATGTTCTCTGGTTATAATATTTACCATGAGAACCTGTATTTCCTATATACATGAAGATATGACTAAATGCCAATGGCCTAAGTGCTCGCTTCATACATTCAATTCAAATTCTCTTTTATTCCATCCTGTTCAACACCTTATTAATGTTTATTTTGCAGAAAAATAAAAATTACTTTACATCATCTATTTAGGAGTATTATATAAACCATTTAAATACTATATTCTCTACTGCCATCTAGGGGATTTTGGACCAAGGAAAAATCCTCCTTGAGCTGAAAGATAAAAACAAAACCTATGCAGAAGCCAGGGTCAACTCCTGCAGCTATTTCTTCTGCAAGTTCTAAAGTCCTGGGATAAGGTTTCCTAGGGGGAGGTAGCTAAGCAAATTCCCAGGTGATATTGCTCCTGAAGAATGCACAAGCAGAAAAGATGTTTGGATGATTCCCATGCTTTCCAGCCTAATACTTTGCAAGCTGGACCTTGGGAATAAACAGATTTTCCCAATTATATTAATTTAACGTTTTCAAACTGGATGGAATAAAATATGTTCACCTTTTCTGATTTCCCTGAATTACACATAATGCTGCTGTATGAATACTGTGTGTGCCAGAGTTAAAATCCTAAACTCATTGAAAGGTGGGGAGAAAATTAGAGAGTCCCTGACTCTTCTCTAGCATCAGCACTTTGGGGTTGAAGCTTCCTAAACTAGATGACATTATATGGCAATTTCCCAATGCATCACTGAACAAAGTGGGAAGGATTTCTGGGCTGGTACTGAACTGAATTATCACCTTTTCCATAATATTCACATTCTCAAGGCATTTCCCTCTTTTCCTTAAAGATGAATATCATCCTTAAACAATCTAATATTAATCCTAGCCGAGACATAGACAATTACAAATACATATATGGATATTGTATTAATAAGGCTTATTCCCTCAAGATATAACAAGTTAAAGAAAGATAACTAGCACAAAGCCAATATGACTTCTTCCCCAGGTTGCCAATATTGGAGAGAAGGGCAAAACTATCTTCCTGGCTAAGGAAGACTGCCAGAAGGAAGAAGGACCCATTCCTCCAAATGCTGGCCCTGGGAGAAGGAAGCCTTTCCCCATTTTGCATTGCCCACACATAGTAATCTTGAGATTATGATCATCATGCTCCTCTTGGGCCTACAACCCAAGCCCAAGAAACATGGGCCCCACATGGCAGAATTCCCAGTTATGGCTCTGTGTGTCTACCTGACATCAATCAATCGTTCATTAATCATCTGCTAGGCTAGATATCAAGATACAAGTACACATACTATTCTAGAATTCTAAGATTAAACCTCAGATTCTGCCAGGGAGGAGCTAAAATCTATTTCAACTAATGCCTATATTTTAAACACTATTTCATCTTCATCTCTAGCCAGTCCAAGGGAAAGAGCAAAGGTTTTCCTGCCATTAAATTCAAGCAGAGCTTAAATACTGCAGGCACCAAAAAAGTAGGCCAGAGAAATTTCAAAGCAGTAACTCATTAGATCAAAGTATAATTATTTGTTTCTCAAAGCCATGGGTGCCGAGTGCTGCTTTAAATGGGCTGTAGTATTGGTCATACAAATTTTTAGCTTAATGGAAATTTGCACATAAATTTAAAAAATCACCAAAGGGTCATGGATCTCAAAGTAGAGATAGTACAGATTTCTTCCTCCAATCAGGTTGAGCAAGGATCCAATCAGGTTAACTAGTCAGAGTGAAAGAAATGAACACTTTCTTATTCCTAATTCAAAATGCATCTGTTGAAAAGGTACCACCTCTTAATCAAGAATGAGTTCCACTTGGCCCATGTATGCACTGGATCACCATCAAAAGACAGAGGCTGGGCAGACATCCAAGATGGTGTGTCAGTTGAGAGATGTTTCTGTGGCAGCAGATTGTTGTTATTTCTTTACCTACAAGGGGAAAAATATTAGCTATCCTACAGAATATCAGGTGAATCCCCCTCTGAGGAAATCTGATTTGCAGCAATTGAGAGGTCTACCCAAAAAAGAGGAACAGAAGAACTCAACCTGTTCGTTTAAAAGCAGCCTTCATCAGGCATTAATGAAGTTATGGCTCTGAAGTCCAATAGCACGTATTAGTCTGGCTCCAATTCTGTACCTTACTTTTTCTGGTAATACTGGTACTTTATTATCTTGATATTCCCCTATCATTCTATTTACTTTCTAATTTACTCTTATGTACTCTTTCTTTGCTCTGTTCCCTAGGAATTAATCTCATCCATTCCTCTGATGATGTTACCCCTCTCTGCAAAAACTCAAAGGCTTCCTATGACCTGCTAAATCAGGCTGAACTACTGATCTTAGCCTTTAAGGTCCTACATCATGTGGTTCAAGCCACAATCCTAGTCCAGCTTCATATTGTTTCCCTTCCTGAACACGAGCAGTGGTTCTCAATATCATATCAATCTCATATTCTATGACATGCTCTTCCAGTCCCCAGGGGCACTCGCTCACACTGTGTGTACGTGAACGTTCTATGCTCAAGGTGAAGTACCATAAATGGTACTCTAGCATCTTTGCACTTGTGAGAAGCTTCTTCCAGTACCTTGGTCACAGATTCTAAGAAGAGCAGAATCCATGAACAGCAAGCCACACAGAAACCACTGGATCCCTCATCTACCCAGAATAATTATAACTTACATCAGAGCAAGGTGCTTTGATATACTCCCACACTACTTCTTCCTTGCCTCTGACATCTTTTGAATATGTCAAAGCAATTATTATAAGAACTTTTCACGTTATCTGAACATTCTGATTATTTGCTCTAAAACTGAAGTTTATTTATGATACCCTTCAATGCCAGGAACAATGAATTGGAAATGTAAAAATTAACCTCTCCCTGGTTTTAGCTAATTAACTACAAATCCAGGCTTAATATTCTTCAAGAGTAAAGCTCTGTGCTATGGAGATAGAAAACATTAGAAAGCTTATAAGCTAAGATAAAAAAAAAATTCTCAATGTGATCCTTTCAATCAGATTTTGAAGGCCTCATTACAAAATCATTTAATGTTTTAGATCAGGTCACAGAATTTCTTTCATCAGCCTTTTATGAAGCGGCATGAGCAACACAATTATTCCACACATTTTATAAGGTTCCTATTCTGAGGCATCTTTAAATGATGGAATTAAACATGGAGAAAATGAAAATGCAAAGATTAGAATTAATTACATTGAATAAGGAATAAAAGAGGGAAATTTTTTTAAAAAAAGCAAAATGACAAATTGCAGGGCCTTCCTATGAGGCAATTAGTAGTCCATCAATTTGTTATTTCTCCCAGACACAGAGAATCAACCATTTAATGGTGTTTGTAAAGCCTTAACTGGCTGGCATTTGGAGGCAACAATTGTTCACAACTGTGATAATCATTCTTGGCACTGGCTTGCCAGTCATTTTCACCCAAGGGTCTCAAAGCTTTTAAGGAGCAGAACTGAGTCTTCTCTGGATTAATCATGGTTCCCTTGACTCCCAGACCAGTGCAAACCTCCAAAGATAGGCACTGTTAATGATTTCTGTGTTGTTAATGTTCTCTCTCCCTCCTCCTTTTTTATGTGTATATTTATCCGTATCCCTTAGCAAAAAAGTAACCACTTCAGGGAAAGCATTATTTTTATTTTGTCTTTGTACCCTAGAATTCAGACAAGTCTCTAAGATTGTAAGTTACAGAGAAGGTGCTGATCTGCAATGACAAAGGAAATTTTCTTTCAGAGAATGCCCTAGACCAGGCTTCTCAAACTTTCCACTCACCACCCCTTTTTACTTGAGAAATGGTTATACAATTATGACTATATAGGTACATAAAATAGATCTACGTATCAAACATTTAATTATAATAAATCATAATTTTGCAATGACCATATTCATTTACAAGAACCTATAAGAGGTCACAATCCACAGGTTAAGAAGATGGACCTCAGAAAAATTCCATCCATTCTAGATTTTAGTGCAGGAACTTGTAGAAAGTGGACACAGAAAAGAGATAGATGCTTGTTGAATGTCATTGTACTGGGTTGGATGAGTAAACTATTCATTTTTAAAAATGTATTTTAATTGATGCTTTTTGCTATTATACCTTCCACATTTCTCAATGTATATATCTCTCCTTAACCTCCTAGAAAATCTAAGTCTGAACAAAAAGAAGGGGAAAAAGTACAACAAAACTAACCAGTGCATCAAAAAAGTCAGAATATTTCTCCAATTGATAAATGGAAAAGAGGATATGAACAATTTTCAAATGATGAAGTTAAAATCATTGATAGTCAATGAAAAAATGTTCTAGATCACCAGGAATGAGAGAAATGCACATTTAACAACTCTGACAACCCACCTCATACCTCTCAGATTGACTAAGAAGACAGGGAAAGATAATGATAAATGTTGGAGGGGATGAGGGAAAACTGAGGCATTAAGGCATTGTTCATGGAATTGTAAAATGATCTAATTGTTCTGGAGAACAATATGGAACTATGCCTAAAGGATTATACAACGCTTTGATCCAGCAATACCACTACTGAGTCTGTATTCCAACAAAATCACAAAGGAGGGGAAAATGTTTGTACCAGCTCTTTTTGTGGTAGCAAAGAATTGGAAAGTGAGTAGATGACCATCATTGGAGAATGGCTAAACAACTGGTGGTACATGAAGGTAATTAAATATTATTGTTCTCTAAAGATGATGAACAAGCTGAATTTGCAAATGCCTGGAAAAATTTACATGAACTGATGCTGAGTGAAACAAGCTGAACCAGGGATACTTTGTATACAATAACAGCAAGAATGTGCGATGATCAACTTTGAAAGGCTTGGTTCTTTTCAGTGGTTCAGTGATCCAAAGCAACCCCAACAGAGTTTAGATAGAAAATGCCATCTGCATCCAGATGAAGAACTATGGAGGTTGAATGTAAATCAAAATATGCTGTGTTTACTTCTTTTTTTCTGTTTTTTTTTCCTCTCCCATATTTTTTCCCATTTGTTCTGATTTTCTCTCCCAAAATGTTTCATAAAGCAATGTATATTAAGATAAATAAATAAAAAGTTTAGAAGTCAGAATATATTGAGTTTCCAGATGTTTCAATTGCTACTATTCTATGTGTTTATGTTGTTGTAGCTATCAAGTAAACAATATTCCTGGCTCTATTTTGTTCATATTTTGTCCATTCCTATCCCTGTCCTATTTTTCAGGTATTCATAAAATTATTCCCCAGAATCTACTCTTTGATCCAGTAACACTGACATTCTGGCTGTTTCATGAATAAGAAAGTCCATTTCTCTGCCTCACGTGTTTTCTCTCACTGGATCTCATGCCTGAACTGCTCTTCTTCCTTATTCCTGCCTACAAGGCCATTTAAGTTCCTACTATTATACATTCTATACAGGAAGCCTTTCATAAGCCCTCTCATTTCTAGTGCTTTTCCTCTGATAATTATATCCCATTGATCCTTGTATATATTCGTAAAGTACATTAGACTGAAGTTCTTGAGGAAAAGTACTGTCTTTTACTTCTTTTTGTAATCCCAGAAGTTAGCACAGTGTCTGGCACATAGTAGCTATTTAATAAATATTGATTTCTGTGTCGAGGTCCTATAAGTCTTCCTATTCTTCTTAAGAGTCAACACTTACACTGCAATAATATTCCATTACGTTCCTGTACCACAGCTTCTTTAGACATTCCTAAATTGCTGAACATGTGCTTTGGTTCTAGTTTTTGCTACTCTAAAGTGTTGCTTTAGATGCTTTAGTGTATATGAAGTCTTTCTTTTTATCTTTAGTCTCCCTTGAGGTTTATGCCTAATAGTGTGAGATCCCTGAGCTAATAAATATGGATATTTTAATTCCTTTCTTAAGCTAATTATTCACCAAATACTCATGTATTGTTTCCTCTAAATGTAAGTCCCGAAAACTGCATTGCATAGATCAGGAACCAAGAACATTTGACAACATCCCAAGAGGAGCACTAGCATTTAAGGGAGCAGGAGTCCTTCCTGAATAAAGACCAGAACTGATCAGTGCCCACAACTCTTCCAGGGTAATAAAACCTTGAATGCATCAAAAATTTCAGGTGCTCAGATCTAGCTCTAAAAAGAGCAGCACAAAAAAGGTTTAAGACAGGGCCTCTCCACTACTAGATGAGCAGATCCCAATTTTAACATAAAGTTCAGTCAAGAAATGGATTGGGGAAAAAAAGAACTTGACTATAAAAAGCTACTGGGGTGGCAAGAAAATCCAAGACATAAACTTGGAAGAAAACAACCGTATCAAAACAACTACAAGCAAAGTCACAAAGATGCAATTGGACCCCAGGACAACATGAATATCTTGGATAAGTAAAGAAAAAATAAGAGTACTAGAGGGAAAGTTGGGAATATGAATGATGATACAAAAACATTATGAAAAGATAATTATCAACATAATAAAAGAAGCACCAAAATACTGAAGAAAATATCACTTTGAAAAACAAAATTGGCCTAATGGTAAAAGAAGCACAAAAATGCACTCAAGAATAAAGCTTCTTAAAGAATATAATTATCTACATGGTAAAAGAGGCACAAAAGCTCTCTAAAGAAAATAATTCCTTAAAAATTAGAATTGGGCAAGTAGAAGTGAATAACTTCATGAGACTCCAAGAACCAATATGATAAAATTAAAAGAATGAAAAATAGAAGAAAATCTGAAATATTTGACAGGGAAAAAGGGGGGAAAGAAAAACAACTTACCTGAAAAAGAAATTGTGGAGAGATAATTTAGGAATTATCCTACTTGAAAGTCATAATCAAAGAAAGTCTTCATATCATATTATCAAAGAAAACTGCCATGATATCCAAGAACCAGAAAGTAAAAAGAAAAATTGAAAGACTCCCTTAATATCACCTGTGAAAGAGATTCCCAAAACTAAAACTTCCAGGCATATTATATCCAGATACCAAAACAAGGAGGAAATATTGCAAACAACTAGGAAAAAATATGTGCAGTATCAGCAATGTTGTAATGATGAGCAACTGTATAAGACTTGGCTACTCTGATCAATACAATGATCCAAGACAATCTAAAATGTTAATGATAAAATAAAAATGCTACCTCCAGACAGAGAAGTGACAGACTCAGAGTGCAAACTGAAGTATAATTTTCTTGCTTTTTTGTGGAATGGACAATATGAAATTATACTTGTATAATTATGGAAAATATAATGTCATATTATGTCCCTTCTCAGTAAATGGAAAGGGTGGGAGAAAGATAATCTAAAACTCAAAATGTAAAAAGAAAAAAAGGTAAAAAATAGAATTTTAAAATGATTCTTACATTTATCAAAAAAAATACTAACCACATTGCCAGATACTGAGGCTATGGAATGTTATTTTATTCAATTTTATGTCATCATTTCCCTTTATTGCCCTTTCTACCCAAAAGGATGTGACTTGTAACAAAAGTACCATTAAGCAAAACAAGCCAACACATTTATTGTGACTGAGCACATATCCCTAAATCCAGCATCTTTAAGCCATCACTTCATTTTTTTAAGGAGTGAGGCTCACTGTACATTCTTCAAGAGTCCAAAGATTACTCATTTCCTATTGCAGGAAACAGTTTCATGGATGCATAGTACGGCTTCTTTATGAAGATGTTAATATTTGGCATCCCTAGAAAGGAACTCAAAATCCTCTTAGAAATTGATCTGTACTATTGTCCAAAGCGTCTGTGTCATGAAAACAGCTGGACCAGAGGAAGTTTCAGCATATTCCCCAGGGAATTTGCAAAAAAAGAATCAGCATCGTACACCTGGTATCCATATACCGGCATAGTATGTGGATAGGTACTTATTGATTGATGGATACTATTAGTTGATGGATAAATTGAGTCATTGATTCAATCCACAACAAGTCATTTGAAAGGTAGAAATTTCCTTTTGTTATACGGAAAAGCAACAACAACAGAAGAAAAACTTAAACACATACTCAAATGCTTTAAGACCAATTTAAGACCAATCCAACTAATGGACACATTTCATTCATTGTGTGAATGAAAAGCCTACTGGTAAATGATATCCCTTACTCTTAGAGTAAAAAATACTTCAATTACATCCAGATCTTGTATCTATAATCAGTCAGCTCTTTACAGTAACATAGGTGCTCTAAATAAACAAGTGCACTAGGTTTGTAGTCAGACAGTTTAGGTTCCATTCACAATTCTTTGTCTGTGACTTTCAGCAAATAATTTTGTCTTCTTAAAACTCAATATTCTCATCTGTAAGAGAGGTAAAAAAAAAAAGGCCTCTAACACCAAAGTCCTTTTCTGATTCCTCCCCAAAATAAGAAAGTGATTCTGAGTTTCGGTGCCTATGGACTTCAAATGTCAGGTCCAATAAAGCCATAAAGATTTCAAGTCAAGTACTAGCCCAATGATATCTTATTTGGTCTGATGACTAGTTCAACGAAGTTTGAAAAGACTTATCAGGAAAGGACTAGCCATCATGTGTGTGTATATGTGTGTACATATATTTACATATATGCATATATGTAAATATATATGTATATGTTTTTTTTTTCTTTTGGTCACAGCAATTCATGAAATTGTCCACTCAGGCTTGAAGGGGGAAAGGGGAAAGGGCAAATGAAATTGTGGATATCTGAAGTACTAAAATACTAGACATTTGGTCTCCAAAGACAAAAAGGAAAGTCTCTCCCCTCAAGGAGATGACATTCTACTGGAGTCCACAAAAATGTGTGTGACCATGCATTTTTTAAAATTTATTTTAATACACATTATGTTATGAGTCATGTTGATTCATGGGAGAGAAAACTCAGAGCAAAAAGGAAAAACCATCGGAAATAGAAAAAAGAAAAAAAAATGAAGTGAACCTAGCATGTATTGATTTACTTTCAGTCTCCTTAGTCCTTTTTCTGGGTGCAGATGGCATTTTCTTTCTGAAGATTGTGGGTATTGCTTTGGATCACTGAACCATTGAGAAGAACAAAGACTTTCATAGTTAACCCTTGTGCATTCTTGCTGTTATTTTGTACAACGTATTCTTGGTTCTTCTTGTTTTACTTAGCATCAGTTCACATAACTTTTTCCAGGTCTCTTAAAAATCAGCTTGTTTATTATTTTTTATAGAACAATAATATTCTATTATCTTCATATACCATAATTTATTCAGCTATAACCCAATGAATGGGCATCCACTCCTTTTCCAATTCTTTGCTACCACAAAAAGAGGTGCTACAGACATTTTTGCACAAGTGGGTGCTTTCCCTTCCTTTATAATTTCCTTAGACACACTAACAGCACTGCTGGGTCAAAAGGTATGTCGAGTTTTATAGTATTTTGGGCATAGGACCATGCCTTTTTAATCCACCTAACTACCTTAGGCCAGTGTTGTTGACACTTTTTAATCAGTGCACTAAAATTCATGTAGTACAGGGGTCTTGTGCTCTAGGCCTTATATAACAGAGTTTGCCTATAGGATGAGGAGAAAAAGAAAAATGTTAATTCCCAGAATCATTGCACATGACAAGAAACCATGGGAATCCCTGAGAAGAAATGCTTCCAAGCCTTAGGGATAATTTCATAGTACAGTTAGTCAGCTAGGTGGATGGAGAGATGGGAGAGGGAGATACAGAGAGAGAAAAAGACACACACACACACATACACAGAGAAGGAAGGAAGAGGAGAGAAGGAGGGACAGAAAGAGGAAGGAGAGAGAGGAAAAGAGGGAGGGAAGGAGAAATGGAAGAATGAAGGGAGGGAAGAAAGGAGGGAAAGAGGGAGAGAAGGAGAGAAAGAGACAGAGAGATGAGAGAGACAAATAGAGACAGAGAGAGCCAAAGAGATAAAAAAAAAAGAGAATGGTAGTAATAATAACTATTATGATGATGATAACAACTATATAGTGCTTCCTTTGTCCCAGGACTGTGCTAAGTGCTTTACAATTATCTCATTTGAGCCTCACAACAACCCTGAGAGGTAAATGTTATCATCATCCCCGTTTTCACAGATGAGGAAGCCAAGACATCAGAGATGACTTGCCTCTGATCGCACAGCTAGGAATTGCCTAAGACCAGATCTGAACTTAATTCTTCCCAAATCCAAGCCCAGCAATCAGTTCACTGAGACCCCAACAGACAAGTAGACAGACTTGGGCACACCTCCGGTGCTGAAAGCAGGGAAGGGCATGACTAAGAGTCATCCACAAGCAGACATGAATAGTTTGTAATTTGCGTCACAGGAGGGGTCCAATGCCATATTGGAGAGGAGCTGGTGAGCTGGGACCAGGGACAGTTAGGTGGCAAAGTGAATAGAGTGCCCTGCTGGGACTCTTCCAATCCAGCTTCAGACACTTCCTAGCTCAGGGTAAGTTATTAAACCCTGTTTGCCTCAGTTCCCTCACCTGTCAATGAGCTGGAGAAGGAAATGACAAGTATCCTTGCCAAGAGAACCCCAGATGGGGTCGTGGAGATTTGGATATGACTCAACAGAAAATGCCAAATTTCTAGCTAGACATAGCTTAGGCATTGACTATGGAGCTGAAAGGGCTCTGGTCATCTGATTATGTGCTAGAAAGCAAGCTGGACTTGGAGCCAGAGGATAGAGCTCAAAGCCCAGCCTATGCCATTTTATCAATCAACCAGAAAGAATTAATCATCTACAATGTACTGGGATGCTATGTTAGACTGTAAGGACACAAGTGGGCCAATCGTTGCTTCAGAATCCCATGTTCTTTTCAAACATATTCAATGAGATAAAGTTGTAAAGCACTTTGTAAACTTAAAGTGCAACATAAATGCTGACGATCATGGTGATGGTGATGATGATGATGATGTAACCCTTATTTTGTAAGTCATTTATCCTCCCCAAATGGTTCTTTCCCATTGTTGTAAAGTGAGGGAGCTTAGGTTTCTCAGCTCAAAATGTTTATCCCCTTATGAATCCAGAGAACTGGATTATGGCAGATATTTTCATCTATACTCATACTACTAAATACTCTACTAGTTTACTGAACTATTGGAGGATCCAGTATATCACGCACCAGAGCTTTCTTTCTGACCTATCTCTCTATGGAGATTTCCAGAAAGCAAAGGAAAGCCAAAAACTTTATCGAGGAATCACCTCGGCACCTCATCTCTTCTCTCTTCATTATTGAGTCTCCTTTTTACTAAAGCATTTCCAGGTGGAGTACTCTGAATTGTTAAGTAACCCTACAATCCAAAAATCATTTTCTATTTTAGTTATTGTTAGCCCTTACTAATGATTCTGTTCAGCTTGGATTTTTAGTGCTATTTAATTGTACATTTTATGATATTTTAATTTTATGTTTATTCAATATTAATCATCTTTATTATATTTTAATTGTCTATGCAGGATCCTGAGCAGGGGACAGAAATTCACAAATAAGCATATGAATTTATATGCCTTAAAAATAATAATTAGGATCTTAATAAAATTACTTGCCTTAATGAGTCTCCATGGAACCTAGATTCCCCACCCTTTAATGAACTGATGGAATATGAGAAGAATTTCATTATATTCTCTACTTGTTAAAATTATAAATTCAAGGAACAATGACCAATCTTCAAAATATTTTCCTAACAGCATTTCGAAGATAGAGTTGTATAAAGATATTAAAATCTCAATTCATCCTCTCTTGTTCATCTGGCTTCTATCACTGCGACTGCGTAGAGATTCAGTGTCCCCTCATCCCCTACTTCCCATGCTTCTGCATGAAAGGGCCACACTGTCAGACCCGGGGAAACGTCCTGCACAGATTTCTGTGAAACTCCTTGAGTGCCCTGGCCATTGAAAGCCAACTCTTTCTGAGTAATCATACTTAGCATGGCTCTGATGTCCCCCATCCAAAGATAATATAATGCTTTACAAATATTAATTAAGCCTCTGAGCACCCTTTCCACCGGGCAAACAAGGCTGCGGCCTATTTGGCAGTGAGGGATGCTGAAGGACATGGAGATGGGACGACTTGCCAAGGTTATGTGACAGTTCCCAGAAGAAGGGCAAGAGGCAGAAGATCCGGCTCACCCTCTTGGCAGTCAGCAGAGATTGGCTGAAAGGTTATGAATTTGCCATGGGGTTTTCTTCTTGCTTCTATGAACAGAGGAAAAGTTTATACCTTCAAATAAACACACTTTTCTTTCAAAGCTTCTTAATTTCACCTCAAAAGGCACTGCCTTTTCATCATTTGACAGGTTTAATATTCTGTTCTTCATTTGGCATTCTGTCATGGTCACTTTGGGGGCCAGTATTTCCACTTTCAGGCAGAGGATGCGGCAGAAGTTATGGAAATGAGCTCTGTTCTCCATATAGCCCTTTTAAAATAGCGATGTCTCGGTGGCTTGGTGGAATATCACTCACAGCCACCGCTTCAGCATGTTCCTGTAAACAGTCCCCTGTTAATCTGCTGAACACAAGATCTATTCAGCCCCTTAGCAGGAAAAGGAATAAAATTAAATTTAAAAAATGGCTGCGATCACTGTGCCGTGAAGGTAGATATTTCTCTGTATCACTCAAAACAATCCCTCTCCACATTATAGGCTGAGTGCTACTCAGTTGGATCTAGGGGAACGTAATGTTGCACTTTCATTAATAAAGGTACTGTCTTTTCTCTAATTTCTAGCCTCGTGTTTACCAGAGTGTGACAATTAGGAGTAACTAGCTTGAAAAAAAGAATCACTCTTGGACATTCACAAAGCCTGGTCTCGCCTGCCCCCCACTTGCTCTGTAGTTTTAGGCCCATTGTAAGGCTGCATTAACAGATAGCTAAGCAGGCACTCAGAAAGGCATTCAGTAAATGACTAGGAATTTTCCCCTCATTCTCCAAATAACCCATTAAAATATCATTCTAAAACTTTCTATTCTATATTCCAATTGCTTTGTCTGCAGGGTTATGAAACACAACAATCAGTTGCTTTTCTACAGCACCACAGTGGGCCATAGTCCTTAGGAAATGAGACAAATCCCACCAAACATTTTAGTCAGTCAAGATTCCCTAAGGTTTTGGAGTGGGTTAAAAAAAAAACACAAACAAACAAACAAACAAAAAAAAAACAGACTTTGCTAGGTTGGAAGGCTGCTAATTTTGATGGGCTGCTAATTTGCAGGAAAAAGGATCATTACATTACAAAAGATTCAGGTTGGATGATAACATGGAGATCAATAATCTGACTTCCCCAATTTATTGATAGATAAACTGAGGTTCAGAGAAGTGGATTTATTCAAGGTCATACTGCTCATCGGTAGCATGGCAAAAATGAGAACTCGAGATCCCCGGTCCATTGTCTTTTTCCAGCACACCATTTAGCATCTCAAAATTAGCATGCCAAAATACATAAATTGTTACTGTCACTTAACCTGTAGAAATGTGGAACCCTAGAAGGGAAGGGTCCTTAAAGGCCCAGCTGGTCTGAGCCTTTGCCTTTAGGCAGGAATTTCTCAACGCCAAGGGTCTTTCTGGATAGTTTAAAAAATATGTTAAGATGAAAAATGTAGACAGTCTCCTGCCCCTGTGTTCAAAATATAAACAAATCCAGATATGTATTAGCTAAGATGGCTCATTCGTGACCATAGGCTCTCAAGGGATGCTTGAAGGGCAAAGGAAGAATAATGCCCCCCATGCTGAAATACATCTTTCTAACCCCATTCCACAAGGGGTGAAATTCCACTCTCAGGTTAATCACACTTCTGGAGTAATGTGGTACCACAGGGGCGAGCTTCCTTATCATTGAGTCCCTTAGTTGGACTGCTACATCATAGCAAACTACTGCACATCACAGCAGATAGCTAGGAAAAAAATGAGATCCTGTATGAGAAACGTCAGGCAGTTAGGTAGCTAGCAGATAAGAGAGCTGGACTTAGATGTGGGAAGAAACCCAGTTCAAATCATATTTCAAGTAGTCATTAACTCTTTAATCTTGAGCAATTGTCACCATCTCTCAATCTGTTATTCCATCTGTAAAATGGGTATAATCATAACAGAGTATATAAGATCACATGTAGAGGGCAGCGCAAATCATAATATACACTTTGATTGCCGTTTGTTTTTGTTGTCATTGTTGGAAAAGACAAAGAGATGAACCCAAAGGATGAGGTAATATTTAAGTCAGTGAGTGCTGAAGAAAGATGTTCCAAAGAGCTGAAAAACTGGTAATGTGAGTAGGAAAAAAAGAATACTGATACTAAAAAGGGAGCTGGGAGGGAATTATATGTGTATATATATATATATATATATATATATATATATATTTTTTTTTTTTTTTTTTTTTTTTACAATTTTCACCACTAAGAACAGTCAACTTCTCAGAGAGTCTGGGTTCAAATTCTACCTTTACCCTTTTCTACATGTCCACCACAGAGAAAATAACAAATTCTCTATACCTTAGTTTCCTCATCTCTCTCCATCTTCATGGTCTCTAACATAATCATCGCCATCATCCCTATCACCATCATTGCTATCGTCGCCACCATCATCTCCATCGTCTCTAACATCATTGCCGCCATCATCATAGCCACTGTTTCTACCACCATCATCGCCATCGTCACCACCATCATCGCCATCGTCACCACCATCATCGCCATCATCTCTAACATCATCGCCACCATCAGTATAGCAATTGTTTCTATCACCATCATCGCCACCATCATCATTGTTATTGTCTCTAACACCATCACCATTGTTTCTATCATTGTCATTGCCTTTGTCTCTAACATCATCATCTCCATTGCTTCTATCACCATCATCACCATTGTCTCTAACATCATCATCGTCACTGTCTCTAATACTATTGTCACCATTGTCTCTATCATCATTATTGCCGTTGTCTCTAACATCATTGCCACTATTCCTAACATCATCATCATCTTTGACATTGTCTCTAACATCGTCATCATCATCTCCATTGTCTCTTACATCGTCATCATTTCCATCATTATCATCACCATCATCTCTAATACTGTCATAATCATCACCATCATCATCATTGTCATTGTCTCTAATATCATCATCATTGCCATTGTCTCTATTATCATCATTGCCATTGTCTGTAACATGATCACTGTCATCATCACCACCATCATTGCCATTTTCATCACCACCATCATCACTGACAATGTCTTCAATATCATCACTGTCATCATCATCATCATCATCATCATCTACATTTATATATTTTTAAGTTTTGCAAAATGTTTTATAAATATATATATTCAAATATTTTATAAATATATATATATATATAATAAATAATTTATAAATATCACTTCACTCAGTCTCCATTAAGGTGGGGAGTTAACCCAAGTTACAGTTCAGGGAACTAACCCCTAAAATAGTTAAGTAACTTGTCCAGGGTCACCAAGCTCAGTAAATGTCTGAGACTAGATTCCATCTCATGTTTTCTGGACTCCATGTTCATCACTACAGTAACTATGTCTAAATATCTGTGTTAACACCCTCACCAATATAACACAAAGGTTCTGTGGGGCATAAAGATGGCAGAGGTTACTGAGGGTACCAACAACAGCTGAGAAGATAACATAAGTATATATGTGGGTGGTGTAGGGCTCTGGATGAGACTTCTTTGTGGCAGAGCCAGAAATTTCTGGCTTAGTCTTCCCTTTGTAGTTGGGTTTATTTTGTTTGTTTTAATTTTCCTGGGTTTTGTGGGTCCCCTAAGAGAGGCAGTGGGTGTATGAAAGGAAGATTGTGCCAGGGAGGACACTTTCTTTCCCCTTCTCCCCCTCCCTGGGATCTCTGCTGCTGGCGCCAAAAGGCAGCAAGGCAGAGATGAATTTGGGAGTTGGAGAAAAAGAACTGCTTCTCATAGATGCTTCCTCAGCTCCCACCACCATGCTGAATTAGCCCAGAGGGATGTGCCTTAGGCATCCTCAAGCACTCCAAGCTCCCCAGGTTATCTGTCAGAGCCTTTTTTCTGGCTCCCCTCCTTCCTCAGCTGGAGAATAATCCCTTTTATTATTGAGGAATCCTTCATATGCAGCCAGTCCTCACACCGCCCTAAAACCTGGACCCAAACATCTCACATATCACTGTAAGAAGGAACTTTTGATGGGCAGAAGCCCATGCTGAATAGGGGACATGGATTATGATCAACTCCCAAAAAAGGCACAAATAAGAAAAAGACAATGAAAAAGGGCAGCCCCCCACTCTTTGTAACATCCTCTTATCTTCTTACTCCCTTTCCTCTCAAAAGATGCCCTCTGTTAGACTATTATGTCATGAAAGAAATAAACCTATAAGTAAAATAAGCCTGTTTTTTTATTTTTAGCTATAATTTTTAATGATTTTAATATGATATAATTTGGGAGGCATTTTCAAATTAAGATATAAATCTTTATATTTTATATAAAGGTGGACAAAATTTATATAAATTATTAAGTCTGGTCCAATGAGGGGGAAATAGGAAAGACAGGAAGGGAAGAAGGAAGCTCAAGGCTGAAATTACTATTTATCAAGTAACATTACTTGTCTTAACATATGAGCTCCTAGAGAGTAATGACCAAGTTAGTTCAGTGACAACCAGTCAAAATGAGATTTTAGGGCTTCCTTTGCTGGCATTGCATGAGGGAGGGGGGTGGAGGAAGGCTCTATTGTATTGCTCATACATAGTTCTGGGTCACAATCCCGATATGAGGAAGAGTCCATCTTCATAAGTTAAAATCTGGCCTCAGATACTTACCAGCTGTGTGAAATTAGACAAGACAACTCTCTTTTCCTCAGTTTCATCTGTAAAATGAGCTGGAAAAGATATTCTAGTATCTTTGCCAAACATTCCCCAGACAGGATCACAACAAGTCGGACATGCCTGAAAACAACTAAACATCAGGAACAGAGAGTAGACAGAACGTATGTTCTGTTAAATAGTTCAAAAACCCCAGGTCACCACTGTGCCAGCTACAAGGCTTCAGAATACCTTAGTGGAAGATTACTCATAATGTTCAGTCTTCCTAGATCTATAAATCAATTTTGTGAATTCATTGATCCATAAGAATTTCACAACACTTTCACATATATGTCAACATATCAAATATTTAGTAGCTCCAAGCTAAGTAGAATGAAAAACTTTCAGAGAAAAAAAATCAAAATATTTTAAAAGAGGGAAGGGAAAGAGTATTTATTAATACCTCTTATATGCCAGGTCTAGTAGTCCACACTTTGCAAATTTCTTATTTGATCCTTATCAACTCCTAAGGAACCCCATTATATAGTTCATATAATTAGGCAGAGAGAGATTAAATAACTTGCTGGGGGTCATAAAGGTAATAAGAGTCTAAGGCCATATCTGAACTCAGTTCTCCCCGAATCCAGGTCCAGATCTCTATCCACTTTGTTGTTCTGTGTTTTACTAGAATTGCCTCTAAATGTTATAGAAAATGAGCTTATATTTATTCAATTGCAAAAAACAGTGATTTTATCCACCTGTGCAATAATCCATAGTGTATTAAACGGAGAAGAATAACAGCAGGGTGGTGACCTGCTATCAGTCAGGTTCTCAGACCATTTCTTTCTGATCTACATTCAACTAGAGGAAAAGAATAAAAATGATAGCAATCACTTTACGTTACAGCACTTTAGAATTTACAAAACACTCACAGAGATTTTTTCTTCTCATCTCTTTAAACGTGATGTAAAATTTTTTCAACTTAATTTTATTTTCAACTTTCACAATGATCGGTAAACAGGGCAAGTACTAATTTTTTTTTGACAGATGAAGAAACTGAAAAATAATATCAGTGACTCACCCTAACCACATAGCAAAATGATTAACATTTAAATCCAGGGCTCCTTTCTATACATTTTCCATTGGTTAATTGGAACCCCAACCACTGACTTTAAAAGTCTGTATGTCACCATATTTTAGCAGGGGTTTATACAGATTGTACATAGCCATCTTCTGTGCACCATAGCTCTGCCTTTATCTGATTTTCTCAAATTCCTCTCTTTGACATCAAGGTTGACAGTCTTACCTAATTGGTAAATTTAACTAGCTGCTCACAATATCAGAGCTTTTGGATTATAGATCTAATTGGACCTAAAAATGAAAGGGATATGAATGTATCTCCCAACTCATGGTTCGTTTTTCTGATGTATATAGCCCTGTGCTCTCTAGGTCTTCCCTCTTCAGATTATAAAATAGCAATCTAATAACAACACTCCTGGGAGTTTTTCTTTCTGTAATATTAAATAAGTAAAACATTTTTCTAGCATCACCAATATTATCTTTTTAGTACCTAGTTCAGTAGAAATAGCACTGGTTGAATGTGGAGAGGAGAAAGAAGATCTTTGCCCCCCAAGCTCACGGGAGTGATAAGAGGTGGTAGTAAACAGAAAGATTGTCCTTTAGAACAAATGTTAATATTTTTAAAATCTCTGTTCTTGATTACAAAAAATCCAGAGTGATGACTGAGTTTGGGCTTTCTCCAAGGTGCTGACTTCCAGGAGATGCACTTTCATTTCCACCATAACCTTCCACAACATTTTATCCTAAAACTGCCACCACCCCCCCTACCAATCTCACACTATAACATCTGATCCCAAAGGCGTCATAGCCTCTTCCCCCCTTTGTGTCACTCCACCCTACTACCTGCTGGCTCTCTCTGCTGTATTTGAATCTGACTCAATCTGTGGTTTCTGGAGAAGAGACTATACTCTCTCCTTTCTGAAATCAAGATATACTGTTCTCTGTACTGTATTCCACCCCTTTTTCTTCAACCTGAATTTGTCCTGGGTACCAGAAATCTTAGATGGGTAATCACATGACTATCCCATTTTAAATAGACAAATCTCACAAATTGGAAACAGAAATAAAAATCTGCCCTGTCTTTCCCCAGTCTAGTCCAGCTTAGTCCCTTTTGTCTGATTAACAACAGACTGATACATATGTGCTGTTCTTCTTCTCTCATTCACAGTTTCCAAGTGCCTACGGGGTAAAGTTCAAATTCCACAGCCTCCAATTTAAAGATCTATGCAATATGGCTCCGAGCTACCTCTCCACATTTATTCCCATTGCCCCCTTCCACAAACCTTCCGGCCCATTCAGGTCAGATCACTCATCACATCATACACCTCCCCACCTGATAAGACTGAGACAGAAAGTATCTAGGAGAAAAACAATACAAATGAAAATCAAAACTGAGGTTCCTAAGATCAATAACTCAGACCTAGAAGGGATCTTTGAGGATTTTTAGTCCAAGCCCTTTAGGTCTGACAGATGAAGAAATTCAGACCCAGAGAATGTGTAGAATTTCCCAAGGATACATGGGTAAATATTAGAGCCTAATTCCTAATTCTAAAAGCAATGTTCTTTTTGCTCTACCCCAAAGAAAGTTGTGGCTGGACACAATGCACTTCTAATGAAATTAAATGGCCAGATGATGACACAGTAAAGTATCCAGGATTATGGGAAAGTGGGTAATTGCTTAGAAACAATGTTTTAAGTACTATAGAATTGCACTGGAAGTTACCAACATTACTTTCAAGTGTGCTTGGTGATAAATGACATCATAATCCCTCCTAACTCTAAATTTCTAATTCTATTTAAAGAATGTAAGACAATTCATGAAACTCTGCTCCCCTAAACTCAGTTTCCTATCTAGGAAACAAAATCATTTAAGTGTATATCCACTCCTTTAGAGCAGAAAATACTAGAATTTTTTTTGTTTGTTTTTTGTTTTTTTTTGTTTTTAACATTCCAAAGTCCTGCACATTATTTGTACTTGTTGATAACTTGTTGATTGATTGGAGTTACTGCAAAATGAGAACACACCAATATGAAGCAGGCCCTTTCTTTAGTATGTTTACTGGAAAAAAAAACAAAAAACAAAAAACAGAAGTTATAATTTGAAATGAAGAATTTAGAAGGTACAAGAAGAAGGGTGGATCCAATGACAAGACAGCCTAATAGAAGAGGTGTGGTGGGAGATAATGTGAGCCTCAGAACAACAGGAGAAGGAAAAAAGAGAAAGATTCACTTTTTTATATATACCTATGCACAAACACACGTGTGTGTGTATATATGTATATATATAGACATAGACATAGAGATAGACATACATTTTATATATATATATATATATATGTATATATATATATATATACACACACATATATATGTGTGTTTATAAAATGATATATAATTATAGCGTTTGTTACACAAGTGAACAAAAGGATTGATATTTTAAACAAAATAAAATAGTAAACAGCAAAAATTATGAGAAAAGGAGCTGATAGACTTGTGGTAGGGAATTCATAGTATAAATAGTCTATAACATTATATAAGCAAATATGAAAGGAGAATTCATTTTAAAATCACCATTTAATAATTTAATAATAATCACCATTGATGACAGCATTTGATCACTACATTACAGGCAAGAAGATGTAACTATACTGCTCTTATGTAAGAATTTGTGGCACAGTTCTCCTTATGGCTGCCGTACTCCCCTTCTAAACTATTCATTCTTTTTTGGCAAGGACAAAAATCTAACTTATATCTAATGTCTCCCTAATACAGAGCAGAGTGTTCCACAAAAGTAGAACTAAATTGATATCTGTTCCTGAGAAAATATGCATGTCTCTATTCTCAGACTCAACAATAATAATTTTATAATATATTGCTCTGAGTTCCCTACTTCCTTACTGGAGCCTAAAATTCTATAAAGAGGAATAGAATAAAGGGAAAAAGAGAAAGTAGATGTTCCTGCAAGGAAGTAGTGATATGAGACAATGTCAGCAGTGGATTTTTAAGAACAGAGAGAAGAAAAAGAATGGACATCAATCCCAGAAGCACCTGGACCCTCATTTGGATGAAGAATCTTTTCCCCTAGGACAAAGACAGGACAGAGGGGAGTTTTTGATGTAGGTAGCAGCTGGAAACATTGCCAGAGTAGAGGAAGCAGCAGCAGACAAAAATGGAACGCACTGGAGGAGCAATCAACTCTGAATTCAGATTGCCAATAAAGATCCACAAGCTGTCTTCAAGGAGGTGTCAATTTTTTTAATTAAACCTTATTTTTAAAAAATTTTGGAATCCCCCCCATCTTGGGGGTAGTAGTGGAATTAACTATAGGCAAAGGGAAGGTTTGAATCCACACATGTGAACTTCATTTCTTGAATTCCTGAATATTGACATGACTTTAAAACATAAAGTTTGGTTGCCTGAGAAGGAAAGCCCTACCTTTTTATCATCATCTTCCTCACTGTTATAATTAAAACTACTACTATGTTTTGGTTGTTGTGTTCTGCTCCCTTTTTAAAAAGCAATATTATGATTAAATAGCTGTATAGAGTCCTGCCAATTTGGGTGATTGATCTCTGTTAAAAATCAGCAAGGAAATGTAAAAGGCAAAGTTTTCTAGTGAAAATTTCTGGTTGAACCAAAAGTGTAATTGGCTAACTACATCAAACCAAGCTGCCGCCCATAAACAATATGGTAAAGGAAAGGGGTAGTCAGTATTCTGAGAGACAGAGAAAACTTAATATTTCTCACCAGCACCCCCTGGTTTGGGGCAAGTATTTATTTGTGGATATTTGATTCTTCCTATTAAACGGGTACAAAGTAAAGGACCACATCATTCTCTTGGGTTTTAGATTTAGGAAGCAACTCTGTATTGCAAGCTGACAGAGATACTATGATAATTCAGACATGGTTCCTCTACTTATTGAATTTAAAAAATAATAGGGAAGAAATATGTTATATAATAATAACTTGGTATAAAATAGAATAAAAGTATAAAAATATATAAAGTTTTGGGTACAGTTGATGGTGAGTATGGAATCATGGAAGTCTTCATAGGAAAGACAATATTAGAATACAAGTATTATATATTTATATTCAAACAGAAGCATGGGCTATTTTAGACAGACAGACAGATGGATGGATGATGGAGAGGTCATTTAAGTGAAAGTGTGTTAAGTAGTGGGGCTACAAGTATAAGCAAGTATAATAATCTCTACTCTCAGGATGCTTGTATTTTAATAGCGTAAGAAAACATACAAAAGAAAGCTGAAAATGAGGGATATTAGACAAGCTGACAAGTCAGAATCAGTCCAAACAGAAAGTTCAGGCAGCAAGAAGGTGAAGTTTGACTTGAGTCCTTTTTAAAATGATGCTTCTGGGGAAGGAATAACCAAACAAGAAAAGTAGGTCTTGGAACAACATGATATGGTTTTAGACTTTAAGAGATTTCATCCCTCCCCACAAGGGAACAAAAGTGACCTGAAAGAATGAGGATTCTTTTTTGCATCCTATGCATCCCAAGTGATTTGTGTATAATACTGAACACTGTGGGCTGATTTTAATTCATTCCAACAAATTAAGGAACATTTGTTTTCAGAACATTGTGCTAGATGTGAGATTCAGAGTTTTAACAAAAAAAAATCCTTTATTTATGAGAGATATGACAAATAAATAAAAATGAATGCAAAATCATTCACAAGAAGTAAATAGAAAGGAATAAGGACTTATATCTGAAGCAGTTAAGTCAGAAGTAATGCAGTGGGAATATGAATTTTTTTTTTCCTGAAGGACAAAGAATTTGAGTTGAACTTGAAATGATAGATGAGAATTTCTGCACAGGCAACTAGGTGGTGAAAGTAGGTGGGTAGGATTGAAATCAGAAACTCATTTCCCTGAGTCCAAATCTGGTCTCAAACACTTATAAACTGTGAGACCTTGAGCAAGCCACTTAATCCTATTTGCCTCAGTTTTCTCATCTAAAAATTGAGCTGGAGAAGGAAATTCAAATCACTCCAGTATTTTTGCCAAGAAAATCCCAAATGGGATCATGGAGTCAAGACATGATTGAACAACAATAAATTCCTGATATCAGGAATTATAGAAACACCCAGTATTCAAATTTAGCTGTACATGGAGGGAAGCATTGCAATAAGACTGAAACAAGCAGATCCTGAAGAAATTTAAATGCAAAGCAAAGAGAATAGGAAGTGACTGAAAATTCTGACAAAGGAACAACATGAACAAAACTATCAATGAGCAATAGAAAAAGCAACTGTGAAGAAAGAATTTGAAGACAGAGAGATGATAGAT
Source organism: Sminthopsis crassicaudata (assembly GCF_048593235.1). NCBI lineage: Eukaryota > Metazoa > Chordata > Mammalia > Dasyuromorphia > Dasyuridae > Sminthopsis > Sminthopsis crassicaudata. The sequence continues at coordinate 18,476,591 of NC_133622.1, read as the reverse complement.
AGGATAGTCAGGATATTCTAGGGCATTATAATAACGATCAGTATTAGGATGGTGGGATTAGGTATGAAGAAGATGTAAGCGTTATCTTATTATGAGTACTGAAGTGACAGTAATTCACTAGGGACAGCCAGAGCAAAAGAAAAGGAGTTACAGAGAACACCAAAGTTTCAGACATAATTTGACCAGAATATAGAATAAGTGAAGGGGAATAATATATAATTATACTAGAAAAGTAGGCTGAAGTCATTCTGTGAAGGGCTTTCAATACCAAAGAGAGGAGTTTGGTGTTATCGTAGAGATAACAAGAAGTCACTAAGTTTAAGAAAAAGTGGTGCTGCTGTCAAAAATAGTCAAATAAAAAGAAGCAGATTTGGGGAGCCAAAGAATAAACTCAGCTAAGGACATGTCAGTTCAATATCCTGACAGATAACTGTGCATGGAGTTGGATGAGTATATATCATCTTAGGAGAGAGAAATAGAGATATAATAGTCATCTAGACAAAAAATAGTCATTGAAAGTAGTCAATAGGATTGCCAAAGAGGGGAAGTACCAAGGACAAATCCTTAGTCATCACCCAACTTAACAATTCCCAGTAAAAAGAAAAAGAAAGTGAATCAAGGAGGTCAGAATATTCAGAAGGTAACAAAGAGGTGAAGGAGAATGAGAACTAAGCCAGGGAGAGCTTAGATATGGATAACAAAAGAGAATTAGAAATTCTTCAGAAAATTCTATCAGAGATCAATAATGAAAAATTCGTCAGGTTGAGAAAATTAGGTATAGAAGAAGGGAAGGAAGTTGTCTCCCAGTCTGAAGATCCCAGAAGCCACACAGAATCTAAGTTATTTGCCACAATTCTGGATAGCCACTTGTCAGAAATGTGACAAAGGAGATTTTTGTTAAAGTAGAAGTCGGACTGAAACAATGGTGTCAAAATAGAATAGAAATAGATCCATGACTGAAAACTGAGTGGATGCCCATCAGTTGGGGAATGGCTGAATAAGTTAGAGTATCTGAATGTAATAATACTTATAGCTCTATAAGAAATGATGAGCAGCCTGATTTTAGAAAAGCCTAGAAAGACTTCCATGAACTGATGCTAAGTGAAGTCAGCAGAATCTAGATCACATTGCATGCTGCAACATCAAGATTGTGCCGATCATCACATGATCAATGGGGATGGATGTGGCTCTTTTCAACAATGAAGTGATTCAAAGCAAATCAACTTGTTATGGAAAATGCCATCATATCCAGAGAGAACTAGCGAGTCTGAATGTGGATCAAAACATCGTATTATCACCATTTTTGTTATTGTTGTTTGTTTTTCTCTCATTTTTTCCCACATTTTGATCTGATTTTTCTTGTGCAGGATGACAAATATGGAAATACATTTCGAAGAATTGCACATGTTTACCTTGTATCGGATTGCTTGCTGTCTTCAGGAAAGGGAATGAGACAGAGAGGGAGAAAAATTTGGAACGTGAGGTTTTGCAAAGATGAACTCTGAAAACTATCTTTGCATGTATTTGGGAAAATAAAATACTATTTTAAAAAGAAATAGATCCATGCTGGTGACTTAGAAAATCACCAATTAACATTATCTATGTTGCATTGTGTTCTCATTTATTTTGTTAAATAGTCCTTAAATACACTTTAATCTGATTTAGTTGACACTCAGGAATTTTGCAGGCTGTCTGTCACCCATTGCTACTATTTAGATGCCTCTGGATTAAATTACTTCTAAGAGTTAGTGATTCTTACATAGCCACACTTGGACTAGTAGCTCACCCATATGTTGCAAAGAAAGCCTAAAAGAGAAAGTGTATATAAACATAAGTTCATTATTTAAGGCTACTAAAGTTCAGTTTTCATTTCAATGAATTCATACCCTAGTAAAAGACTGATATCCCATGATCTCCTACTCCCTTTACTGCTGGAGCTTTCTGCCTATACTTCCCCTCATATTATGAAGCTGTGGGCTTGAGAATGCAATGTGTCTTTGGTCATAGACATAACAGGAAGCTGAAGCCACTAAGTTTATTAAAATGTGGTGCTAGTGACAGAAATAGTAAAAATTAAAGAAGGGATAGATTTGAATAAACTTACTGTATCACTACAGCTAGTGCCATAGCTAGGGTCAGAGATGGACCTGGAGGTAACCTTGGCTATATTTGGTTCAATGTCCTTCTTTCCCAGATGAGGAAACGGAGACCTCAGAAAAGTTAAGTTAAGCCGATAGTGACAGCTAGAATTCACACCTGAGTTCAAATGTCCAACACTTTCCAAAGCCTCCACCTGGATAAGGTGGGACTGCACTCAGATACCTTTTTCTCACTGCTAGCTAAAGAATATGCTGCTTTTTTAGACTCCCATCTTCCTGCTCATTCATTGCCTTTTTGTAAAGGCTGCGATTTAAATACACAGTTTAATTAGATTAGCAATTGCAAGGTAAACTGAAAAAGTGTGAATTGTGTTTAATAGACTATTTGATATCTGTATTCGGGCTTCCAAAGTCAGAAATGATATTTAGTATGTCTCCCTTTTCCTTCTGTATGACCCTGTTCACCAGAAGCCCCCAGTTCTCTCTACTATCCCCAGCACAGAAATAGAAAATTAGAGGGAAAAAGAGGGAGAAATATTCAGGCTCCAACTTCTCACTGGAAAAAAAAATTAAAGACAGGAAGCTAACTCATGTCAAGATTAGAAAGGGTGATCGAAATTTAGGCGTGTTTTGGTGTTCAACTGCATAGACAGAAGGGAATACAGGATTGTTTCAATTTATCAGTCCCACTATTGATTTGAAAACATCATTCCCTCAAAAGTCTGTTCCTCCCCCTTTTCTGCCTCTGCCAAGGCAGCATTGAAACAGGGCAAGATCCAAGTGTTCCAGTGAACTGGAACACTGATTTCCATGTGGTTTCCCAGATCATCCACCTGGAGCTGTAAGGGATTTCACATCTTACTCTCCTCAGACCTCCTCATTTTAGAGATAAGGAAACTGAGGTAGAGAATATGAAATTACTCATGAGTATCGCAAACCTGCCACCAAGAGCAAAAGAAAAGAACACTCCTCAACTGTCTTAGTGATTTTCCATCATCTCCACGTCTGCAAAGATACACAGGAGGCAAGGCAAGCGGAAGAAGCTCCCCCAAACCCCCATCGTGGCAAAGAGACTAGAACACCCCTCTGACCTCACCATCATCCACAGAGATGAGTTTCTCTTGTAAACTCTCTCTCTTCCTGATTTATGCAGATTTCTATATCTCTATCCCCAGCACAATAAAGTCTATGATTAATTACCAACACTACCAGACAGTTTTAAAACCCAAACACAGGCCAAGGTTAGCCACTACTTTCCAGACAATCACCCGGTGCAGGTGTTCCTGTGGGTACACATTTTGTTTTAAACATATCAGCACATTTGGTGGTGTAAACTTTTCTGCCCCGGCCTCCTTACAGTTAGCTCATTAGTGAACAGCTCCCGCAATCAATAAGTTGCCAACTGAGAGGCTAAGAGTTTCTTATCTCTGGCGTTGCATGTGTTACTGTTCTCAGAAATATTGATGACGTTGCATTCTGCTTTTCTTAAAAGCAACCTTTCCCTATCCTTTTGGGGGAGATGAAAAGAGAGGGGGTGGTTCACAATAATCTATTCATTGCAATTATTTCCACGAGCGGTGGTGGCTTTAGGGAACTGACACTGTTGGTACCCATCTACGGTCACATTTCCTCCTCCTGATCCTTTCTTTCCCACTTTATTGTCAGTTAAATGTTGCTAGTTCAGTGATGTGACTTTCTCAAATGTTTTAAGACTTCTCTGCCAAAGTAAGAGTTTGAGCAGGACACCCAATACTTGTAAGACATGATAAATGTACAGTGAAGAATTTGGATTTGAGTTCCACAGGAAAAACAGAGGAGCTGAGAACAATGGGTATTTTATTTTATGACAACACTTCTGCTATGTTAAATTGGTGATGTTCACTTTTTCTGGCATGCTTTTCAAGGAACCAATTTTCTCAATTTTTCTCATTAAAGTTTGAGGGGAAAAGATTGAAGTGGATAGTAAGCACATACTAATTTGCCTGGACCTGGTGCATCAAATACTCTGTGAGTCAGTGAATTAATAAAAGATGCAGAGACATACATGAGGAACTTTAGCAAGGACCCACAACGTTCACATTCAAATTTCTGCTTGGTGCTGTCCCTAGCAAGTAGGGAGAGATGAGCATCCGTGCTTCTGACTGTCAGTCTGTGTCAGTCAAGTCTACTCCTAATGGTTCCAAATTGGCCAGCTTGCTCCTGATTCAGCATCACAAAAAAAGGGAAGCCTCCTCTATCCCAGTCCTTACTTTTCCTTGACCAAAATAAGCACCCAAGATGGCACTTGTTGCCATCATTTTTCTCATCATTGATGTGGATCAAGTGAAAAATATTTCTTAAACACATTTTATGGGAATGGTCGCAGCATAGTGCCAATTAAGACATATAAAGTCAGCCATAACATCTGCTAATAGAGAGGCAAGGCCATTCCGAAACATTAACTGCTCAATCACTCAGCAGCTATTATGTGCAAGGCCCTATGCTAAGTTCTTCCTGCCCTAAAGAAGCTTACATCATCATCAACAGCCAATTCCTCCCTACATTTGGCAGAGAGGAAAAAGAATATCCTTTACATCCTTCCAAACATTGGTAGACCAATGGATCTGGGATCCCTCACATGAAAGTTTCTATACACTCATTGTTTCCATTTTTTTTCCAATTTCCTCACTTTTTACAATCTGGCTACTAGACTGAAACATTTTTGCTCCAAAGTTATCAATGATCTCTTTATTGCCAAATGGGGTAACTTTTTCTAAATATCCCTCTTCTTGATCTTGATGCAACATCAGATATTGTAAACTAACCTCTCTTAAATGCGTGCTCTCTCTGGATTCTCTTCCCATGTCTGACTATTCTTTATCAATCTCCACTAATGGTTCCTCATCTATATCTTTTCTTCTAATTGTGGCCATGCCCTTAGGTTCTATGCTAGGACCTCCTCCTTCACCATGCAGTCTCATTTGTTGGCACCCATTTGCTCCCAAAAGTTTAGGGTTAGGGTTAGATTTCCAGTCCTATATATATATTCAATCCTCAGCCCCCATGGTTAATTGCCCAGTGGATATTTTAAAATGAATGTCCTATAGTATCTCAAACTCACTATATACAAGGCAGAATGCATTACCTTTCCTCCAAATCCCACCTTCTTTCTACTGAAGGCATCATAATTTTTTATCCATCAGGTTGGCACCTTTGACTTTACCTTCAACTCTTCACTCTCTCTTGTCCCGTCCAGCCAGAATCCAAGGTAAAGAGGGACTGATGATCTGGTCTCCACGGTGAGGGCCTTATTGCCGAGGGCACATCATGCTGATTGCAGCCAATATTGCAGCATTGCACGACCTCCTAGAAGAGATGCATAAACATCCACACATGAAAAAAAGGGAATGAAAATTGCAAATGTCTACGGCTCAGATTACGGAGGGACAACTGTTCCTTATTAGAGTGTATGTCTTGCTGTTTAATCATAGTAATAAAAACGTCATCTTTAGACCTGATCCATCTTCTAGCACTCCAAAATTTACAAAGAGCTTTACACACATTTGCTAATCCCAACTGCCCCAATGGTCAGGTATTAGAGGAGCTAGTAGCCCTACTTTATGAACCTCTGATGACATTAAGTAGACTATAACAAAATTCTCTCCAAATCAAATCAGTCATACTCTATTTCATGATTTCGAGATCTGCAGAGCTGAAGCACTAGTCCAGCAGGCAGATGATAGGAAGTCCTAGAACATCAAAGAGCTTCCTGGAAGAAATCTGTAATCCCTCAGAAAAGTTTAGCCCAATTAGTCATGAGAGAAAGACCAGTTAGAGGAAGAATGTTTATTGCCCAAAGTATAACGAGGATTTGTATGGAAATATCTATAGATTTTGTCTATTGGAGTATACACCTGAGATTGATAGCACAAACAAGGGTTTGGACCTAATACTGGAAAGGAACGAGATGGATACTTTGGGGGAAATTGCAGCTTCCTTTAATGACCCCAAACTTTCCAAGGAAATGTCTTACTTCATACCAATCTTCTACTGGCATAAGGATAGGGCAGCAAGACTTAGAATAAAACTCCCCAAAGAATTAAAAATGATTATCATACAGAGGAGCAGGGGAGGTTCGGACATATAGTCAAAGTGTGACTTTGGAACACGGGGAGAAAGATTTCATCAAGGAAGGAGGAACCATATGATAAGAGAAGCTGTGTCTGGTCCGTGGCAGCTAGAGACAGATGGACAGCGCAGATGCTTCAGGGGCACCTTGGCAATGTCAAGAGGCAATGGAGACAACCTCTGGGATGTTTTATGCAGTTCCCCTGGGCAAATTGATGGGAAGAATCTGGACGGGCAGATTTGTGATCTGCATCAGACAACTGAGGCAAAGGGAGATTAAATGACATGCTCGGGGTCACACAACGAGATCTGAAGCCAGGTCTCCCGGAGTCCAGCCCCACGCTATCCGTTGTACTGCCTACCTTCCTGAGGAGCTTTTCTTGGATCCCACATATACTTAGACTCAAAAATCTGTGGCATTTCTGTATTATGAGTTCTGTGGATGTCCAGAAAGGAGCAAGGAGGGAAGGGGTAGGAACATGGCTGGTGCTTCCTGGGTGGGAACAAGGCTGACGCTTCCCAAGCAAGAACCATCATCCCTTGTTCATACAACAGAGCAGACCTAAAGAATGTTCCTTCGTATTGACTTTGCCATGCACCAAGCCAGCCAGAAGTAAACTAGGAACCAGGCAGCCTTGAGTCTGAAGCCCTGTCCTGCCTGTCCTCTGGCACAGCCTTTTTTTTTTTCCTTGAGGCTGGGGTTAAGTGACTTGCCCAGGGTCACACAGCTAGAAAGTGTGTCTGAGACCAGATTTGAACTTGGGTCCTCCTGAATTCAGGGCTGGTGCTCTATCCACTGCGCCCCCTAGCTGCCCCCTGGCACAGCCTTTTCAATAAACCCAGATCTATGCTGGATAACCTGAGGCAGGGAGGATTTTTCCCAGTCAGGAATGGTTAAAACTCAGTAGGGCTCCCGGAGCTCACTAGCTTTGTCCTGACAGAACAAGTGCCAGAGCTGGTGGTGAGGAACAAAAGTTGCCGGGAGGATGCGGCTTGTTGAGCACATTCGGCAGAACCAGGAGGGGTCTCTCACGCAGGTCCCTGACAGTGTCCTTCCCTGGCTGGTCAGGAATGGCCAGACTTCACCTGCCCAGGGAAGCCCAATGGCCCCAGGAGTGGTCAAGTCCTGGGAAGCCTGACAGCTTGAAGTTCCAAGTAGCTTTTCTCAATGCCTTCCCTTTCTTACTCATTTCCTATTTTTCCTGATTATGGTCAACTTGGGCATCTTTGCTCATTGTGCCCCCATTAAATTGAGGGGAAGGACTGTCTTTTGCCAATTTTTGTATTCCCACTCCTTATACAGTGCCTGGCACACAGCATGTGGATAATGCATTTGTCTGGCAATGACACTGGCACACTGGACCCTTTCGGACCAGAGTTCTGATCCAAATTTGCTCTTTGACAACTGGCAAGTCAAGGGACAGAATTTAAAGAGCTTTAGATCTCATCTAGGCTTGCTCTTTATTAACAGAGAAGGAAACTGAGGTCCAGAGAAGTTAAATGACTCACTCAGAATTATACAGGCACTCAGTGGCAGCATTAGGATTTTAGCCTCAAAAATCCTCTTTTAAGTAGATTCCAATGCTTCTCTGGTTCATTGAAGTTTACTGGGATTCAGTTTCCTGACCTATAAAATGGGGACAATAAGTCCCTACACCATTTTCCCCAAGCAATCTGATGATA